>NC_046158.1:50923353-51223353 GCF_011064425.1 Rattus rattus | reverse complement strand
TGAAATTTTGGTGGTGACTGACCTTGATCTGAAAGATACAACATGGAGCAGAACTACCATCTCACTGCTCTTACAGTGTGTGAATATGGTATAACTTCCATTTATCTAGACCTTCTTTAGTTATTTGTGGAAATATATTTTTGGTCTGGGGTTTAAGTTGTTTTCAGATAAACAGTTTATGGTTTATTAGATTTAGTTTAAGTGCTCGTCTTAGTGTGACAATGGCATTGGGTAGTTAGACAACAGGGATATAATGGAGCAAATGGGAAAGCCAAAATTTTAAAGTAAGGAAATGAATTAACCTCTTAGGAAAACTGATTAAAGACAAAGAAAAAATAAAGAATATTATTAATTAAAAGCGATCTCAGTGGAGCTAATGGACATGGAAAAAAGTGAGAGAATATTATTAATAGTTAGGCCAATATATTTATTTGAAAGCATAAATGTAAAAATTCCTGGAAAATAAAACTAATGTAAATGTTTTAATTTGTATCTATTTAAAGATACTGGGTTTATGACTTAAAACCTTCCCACAGCGAAAACCCCAGACTCATATAGTTTCACTAGTTTTACACCTTTTTTCCCATAAAGATTTATCTGTTGTTTATTATGTGAGTGTATTGCCTGCATCTATACATAGGCACTACATGCATGGCTGGTGTGCCTGCAGAAGCCAGAAGGGGGCACCAGACCCCTTTGGACTGGGATTATAGATGCTTGTAAGTTTGTGGGTGCTAGGAATTGAACCTGGGTGCTCTAGGAGAACAGCAAGTGCTCTTAACCACTGAGCCAACTCTCTAGCCCTAATATCAGCCTTTACATAGGTTCTTTTAGAAAATAAAAAAAGAACTATCATATTCCAACTTTGATTATAACTACCACAAAATAACACATAGTATTACTGATGAACATGAATGTAAAACAAATTCCAAACAAAATATTAGCAAATAAATTCATGCTCTTTATATCTCCAAGATGAGATTGTTCCAAACATTCTACTTGTTTTTTTTATTAAAAGGAAATAAATTTGAAGGGGGGAAAGGAGAGAAGTTAAAGGAGGGGTAACATAAATGCAATATTTGTGTCCCAATTCTCAAAAGAATCAAATTAAAAATAAACATAAGGATCAGGCATTGTGTTAATCCTGGCACTTGGTGCAGGCAGATTACATGAGTTCCAGCATGGTCTATATCACGATACTCTGTCTCAAAAGAAAGAAAAGGAAGGAAGGAAGGAAAGAAGAAAAGAAAAAGGAAAAGATACACTTAAGAAAATAAATAAATAAAAGAAGCTGTCAACATCAGGGACTCAAAGCTGGCTGACCTGGTCTACATGAGACCTTGATTTCAAAAAAAAAAAAAAAAAAAAACTTCCTAGAATAGTAGATATTGAGGGACATTTTTTTCTTTTCATAATATTTTTATTGATTATAATGTCTGCCCCTCAATATCTACTGTTCTAGGAAGTATTTTGTTTTTTCCTTCCCAGGTATACTCCCCACCTTTGTGACTCACCCCCCACACCCCAAGGAAAAAAAATCTCTCCAATTTGCACTACTCACTGGAGCCTAGTCAAACTCCTTATGGTCAGCCCCTTAAAGCTGACTCCTTCCCCAGCTGTGGAGAGCTACTCTTCAGTACCATTATCACATTTTATTAAGAGTTCTCGTTCATGGCTTTTGGGGGCAGGGTGTTAGGGTAAAGTGTAGAACGTCTATGTCTCTGAACTTTAAGTCTGCAGTCATCAATACCACAGCAAAAGTAGCTTCTTTGCCCTTTACAGTCAGCAGGAACATGGATCGTGGAATTCCACGTGTCTGGTGAGGGAAACTAGCTTCTTTTTTACTTTTTTAAAAACTTTTTATTGATTCTTTGTGAGTTTCACATCATGTATCCCAATCCCACTCATCTCCGTCTATCCTCTGCCCTTTCAACATCCCCCCCCCAAAGGAAATCAAACAAAACATAAAAAAAAAAAATCTTGTTCTAGAAGCTGTGACGTGTCACAATGTGTCATACACTATACCCTTTTATCTACACATCTTTACTTGCAAATGTTCATTGCAATGAGTCACTGGTCTGGTTCGAGGCCTCTGGCTTCTGCTATACTATCAATCCTGGGTTTTCACTCGGGCTCCTCTCAGATATTCTGTTGTTGCCCTCTGTTGTGGAGATCCTATAGGTTTAGATCTGTAGCACTGGCCCTTTCACATTCTCTAGCAGTTCATAAATGGGTTAGTTGTCTGGAGTGGGCCTAAGTGGTAGCTGAGTTGGTCAGCCCCACTACTTCTGCTACCCCACCACCAATGCACACACCACCAGGGGGAGCTCTTCAGCACTGTCTCAACTAGCTCATCCAGTGCAGCCAGCAAGTAGCAGGACCAGCTCTCACGCCTCCTGGCCAGCTCACTCACCCCCATGCCACCAAAACCACTTCAAATGTACTGCCCAGTCGAAATGCCATAGCCAGTGAGGGACTGCAGCCCAAACCAGGACTGTCTGAATAGTCTTTATTGGTAATGTGAGCTACAGACATGGACACAGACCCCTGATGCTGTCTGGCCACAGACCCAGACATAGCCCTCAGCAGCAGCATGGTGCTGTGCTTAGGTAGTAGGGCAGGCTACTCACAACAGACAGCTCCTCTCACCCTCTAGTTCTACCTCTCTCCATAATGCTCAGACTGTTCCACTTGCCATTCCGTCTTTCTGCCATGTACTTGTATTTGTAGTGGCTTGGGTGTGGCTTGGTGGCAGGCGGGCCTCTGGATTTCCTCTGCCTGACTCTGCTTGTTGCATGGGAAGGGAAAACTATCGCAGTGTGTGGGTCTAAATAATCTGGCATATATACTGCTTTTCTGAGAGTGATGTATTTTTTATAAATAAACTGTACTATCAATTTCTATAAAGTTGTTCAAGAACCTATATGGGTCCCAAATGTCCTTTCTAAATTCTCCAGTAAAAGCCACTGTCATAATAAATACTAGTTATTTTTCCTTTTTTGTTTTCATTCTTTAAGAATATACAAGTAGGAGTTTCTCCATAAGCTGCTTGAATGAGAGTCACACAGGTTGAATATAAGAAGCAAATATGAAAATTCAACCATCTTAATTCTGTTGAGCTATACATTAGTTTTGCAAACAAATCACTTTCTCACCTCACTGTATCTCTAGCCCTGGTTTGTAAAAATTTTAAGAAGCTCAAAAATGTGTTACTGAGATAAGTCATACATATACAGAAATGTTCCAAACCTAGTTGTGACAAAACAATACAAAGATACAGGTCAAGAAGTTGACATAGTACAGTAGGATGACAGTTGTCTGTTTCTTGATGAATAAACCCCCACATAGGAGTTTTGAATGTCCTCTTTCATCATGAGAAGACTAACCTAGAGTGACCTGAGTAGTAGTGTTTGAAGACCAAGCGAGTTCTACATGACCAGGCAGAGGGTGTAAGACTTGTGACCTAACCTTGTGTCATTTCCACAGCACTGTTAGTTGAAATAATTATAAACCCACCTCAAGTCAAGAAAAAGAAAATAAACTCATTATTAGAAGAGCACTGCAAAGAATTTGCAGCCATATTTTAACAACTTTCAGAAGAAATTTGATGAACTAAAATCATATTATATACATTGAGTTGTTTACTATGTAAGGCCATAATTATTAAACAATACTTGTTCTGTCTTTAACATTTTGTGCTGTAACCTTTTTATTACTAAAGTGAAAGCCTTTTCAGCACTAAGGGATGTCATTAAATGATAGTTGCTTTATGACCCTCATTTCATGCTGCCTCCCTGGCTAAGAAATAATCCTTAGACCATAAATATTTACCTCTTTTTTTTTTCTTTCGGTTTTTGATCTTCCTCCAAGATATTTTTCTTTTGCTTTTTCTTTCTTCTCTTTCCCCGACCTCCAACAGAGTTTCTTTGTAACTTGCTTAGAGATCCACCTCCCTTTGCCTCCCAAGTGCTGGGATTACGCATGTGCACTGACACACCTGACATATTATTAATTTTCTTGTAGTTTAAGTATATGCTGAGGTCTTAATTTTTGTTACTCATTTTGCCGCCACTTCTTTGAGCTTCCAGACTCTCTGATGTTGTATCTTGCTAATTTAAAAAAAATAAAATAAAGCTCAGCTGTTATTAAATAAAACATTTCTTTTGTTACTTTCTTATTTATTTAATGGAAGCAAGTTCTCACTCATAGTCTAGGCAGGCCCAGATTTACTAGGTAGACCAAGCTGGCCTTGAAGATATAGCCAGTTCTGTCCCAGCCTCCTAGGTGCGGGTGTAGAGTATAATTTGAAATCTGAGATTGTGATACCTCCAACACTTCTTTTATTATCCAGGATCCTTTTAGCTATCCTGGATCTTTTGTGTTCCCATATAATTGAAGATCTTTTTTTCCAGTTTCTTTGATAAATTATGTTGACATCTCTATGGTGATTCCATTGAAATTATGGCTTGCCTTTGGTAGGATAGCCATAACCACAGTTACTACAATATTCTACCAATCCATGCATGACGTGGAAGATCTTTCCATTATCTAATATCTTCAGGTTCTTTTAAGTTTCTATTATATATGTCTTCACTTGCTTGATTAGAGTTATCCCTTTGTTTTAGTTTTTTTTTTTTTTTTTTTTGGTTCTTTTTTTTTTGGAGCTGGGGACCGAACCCAGGGCCTTGCGCTTCCTAGGCAAGCGCTCTACCACTGAGCTAAATCTCCAACCCCTTGTTTTAGTTTTTAAGGCTATTTTTCAAGGTACTATTTCTGTGATTTCTTTCACAGTCTGTCATTTGTATATAGGAAGGCTACTGATTTTTGCATTTTAATTTTATATCCTACTACTTTGCTGAATGTATTTATCAGCTGTAAATATTCTGGTAGGAGTGTTTTAGGGTGAGATACATAAACGCGTGTGTGTGCGTGCGTGTTCTGCAAATAAAGATAATTTGACTTTCCCCCCTATTTGTATCTCCCTTGACTTCCTTCAGTTATTTGCTCTAGCCAAGACTTAAGTACTGCGTTGACTAGGTATAGAGAGATGGACATCCTTGTCTTATTCCTGATTTTAGTAGATGTGCTTTATGTTTTAATCCATTTAGATTGATATGGCTGTGGGCCTGCTTAAAATGGTCTTTTATTGTGTTGAGGTATATCCTTGTATTCCTAGTCTCTTCAGGACTTTTATTATGAGAGAATGTTGTAGTTTTCAAAGGCCTATTCTGCATCTAATGAGATGATTATGTGGTTTTGTTTTTTAGTCTGTTTCTGTAGTAGATTATGTTTATCAGTTTATATATGTTGAATTATCCCTGCATCTCTGGGATTGAGCTAACTTGATCATGTGGATAACTCTTGATGTATTCTTATATTTGATTTGCAAGTATTTTGTTGAGAATTTTTGTATCTATATCCATAAGGGATAAGGGTGTTTAGTTTTCTTTTTTTGTGAGATCTTTGTATGGTATCAGGGTAATAGTGGCTTCATAAAAAGAATTAGGAAATGTTCTTTAGTTACTATATTGTGGAATTTGAGGAGTGTTGGTGTTATTTCTTTGATGATCTGGTAGAATTCTATGCTGAATCCATCTGGCCTTGGACTTTTTGTTGTTGTTATTGTTAGAGTTTATTTACTATTTCTATTTCAATGAATCTGTTTAAATGATTATTTACTCTTTAACTTGGGCAGGTCATATACATCAAGAAATCCATCCATTTCTTTTAGGTTTTTTTTAGATTGCTGGGCTGAGATTTTTTAAACATGTCCTTTTGATGCTCTGAGTTTCCTTGCTGCCTGTTGTGATGTCCCCCTTTCATCTCTAATCTTATTAATTTGTCTTCTCTATCTGTCTTTTAATTAGCTGGCTTGGGCTCTATGTAAAATGTTAAACTATTTCATGTGATGTACTTGATGTGTTTGTAAGAGATACTAGAAAAGATTCTCACACCTAGCTTCTCTGCTGGGAGAAGAGGTACCTAGAGGCCAGAATATAGATTTATATCATATGTCCCTTTTGAGAGTTTTTTATAGTACTTTGCCCACATGAAAAAGTAATAAGAGTTTGCTTATAATTAATTGGTGTTTTAGACAGATATTCAGAGGAGACATATTTAGCCAAAAGATTAAAAAAAAAAAACTCAGCAAGAATTTCAGAATAGATCTTGCTTTAAGACTTCCATAACTCTGTAGTTTGACCCTTGGAAGGCTGCCTGATGTGTGGGATATATTCTTTTTGAATGACACAAAAGAGCGCAATGGAGTGCCCTAACCCTTTTCTATAGCACAGATTTTTGCATGTTGCATATATCTACTCTCATAGTAAAGTGGAAGATTGTTGACCCACCTGGTAGCCCACGAAGCTAAATCTCTACAGATGAAAGAATACTCCAGAAACCTGTGTGGAGATCAAAGAATACTCCAGAAACCTGTGTGGAGATCAAAGAATACTCCAGAAACCTGTGTGGAGATCCAGGAAGACCCCAGGCAGGCATTTGAGCTCAAGAGTGGTGCAAAAAAAAAAGTCTCATTTTTATTATTAAGTCAAGAAAAGCATGAGGTGACTGTTAGCTTATTCAAAAACAAGGGAATACTCTTGGTGTTAGGTTTTACCATCTTTGGTCACATGAAGGAGCCAAGAATATTCTTCCTAGGGCTTTGCCTTTTCCAGAGATAATGTGGGTGTTCCCTCCTTGTTCGTGTTTTCATATACATTGAATCATAATAGTTTTTGCAATTCTTTCTAGAACCTTATAGGAAGAATGTTTTGCGCTCTACCCCATCCATGGTTCAGTAAGTTCACAGCTTTGTTACATGGGCTTTCACAGAAGACAGGATTAAAAATGTCAGCAAAAGTGTTTGGTGGAATTCAGATCTTAAAATTTATATTTGAAATTGTTCTTCATTCTGAAACACACCATAAAATACTTCATTCTTGGTTTGTGCTTTGTTACAGATAATACAAGGACCTGTGGAATATGAGTGATGACAAACCCTTTCTATGCACTGCCCCTGGGTGTGGCCAGGTAACATATCCATTACTTAGAATAATCTTGTACGTTTCTTTTCATTACATCATTGCTAGGCTATATTGTCATTAAGGTTTTACTACAGTGATTTTCCTTAAGATTAGAGTAAGATAAAAAGAAAACTGAAAAATACTTTAGAAATTTTTTCTATAATCTATTTTAGTTCTAAAAAAGATAGTGTGTGGTATTATGGAAGTAGTTTATCTTACAATAAAGTCAAAATCATAGACAAAAACCAAGGATTTAAAAGTATATTATTTAATCTATATTCATTGAAAATTAGTGTTAAGCTACCTAGTTGGAAATCAAAAATATATTACTGTATTTAGAAATTATTTTAGTTATTTGAACTCTTATAAAACTAATACCTACCTCAGGGTTGGGGATTTAGCTCAGTGGTAGAGCGCTTGCCTAGCAAGTGCAAGGCCCTGGGTTCGGTCCCCAGCTCCGAAAAAAAAAAGAAAAAAAAAAAAAAAAAAACCAAAACAAAAACTAATACCTACCTCAGACATATCATTAATCTATTAATGTTCTGAAGTCTAACATCTTTAAAGCATGATGGAAGCATTTTCAGGAGATATTTTAATTTTTAATAGTCATTAAGTTATTAATGTAATACTATTACCACTATCCTAATCTTTTAACTACAGGCACTAAAAAAAAAACTTTTTAGATTTTTTTTTTTTTTTTTTGTATATGTTATAGCTGACATGCCAGGAAAAGGCATCAGATCATATTACAGATGGTTGTGAGCCACCATGTGGTTGCTGGGAATTGAACTCAGGACCTCTGGAATTGCTGTCAGTGAGTCCTCTTAACTACCTAGCCATCTCTCCAGCCTGAAAAATTGAGTGTTAATGTATAGTAAATTTACAGATACTTAAATACAGAATGTAAGTCAAAGCCATTAAAGTACTTCATTGGTTTTTATTTATTTTTAGATGATATTTTAAATTAAAATATAATAGATATATAGTAAACTACACTATAAGTCACAGTTTGGTGCTTTTGGGTTTTTGTTGTTTTATAGTTATTGATTTTGCTCACATGTGTGTGCGTTATGTGTGTGTTTGTGTATGTTTGTGCACATGCCACTTCAGCTGTGTAGAGGTCAGAGACAACTTGCAGGAGTTGGTTCCCTCTTTTCATACCTGATGGGTTTTGTGGGGATCAAGCTCAGGTCATTAGGCATAGAAGTAAGTACCTTTATCTGCTGAGGTATATCACCTTACCCAGTGTTAGCATTTATCATATATACATATGCTTATAGAACTGTTACCACAATCGTGATAGTGAACAAAACTCATCACCCCAAAAGTTTCCTTGTAAGTTTCCATTTGTAAGTTCTCTCATCTTTGTCAACTACTGATCTGCCTTCCATTGCTGAAAACTTGTTTGTACTCTTCAGACTGTTTATAAGAGGATTCATAGAGTATGCAAATTTTTCTGGATTCTTTCTTAACAAAATATAAGATTTTTTTTTAAATTGTCTAATACGACAGATTAGGTTTTGAGAAATGTATCAAGAAAATGCTGATTATATAACAGGGATGCTGTGATTTGATTGGACCCCGCAGAAGTTTGTGTATTGAAAACCTAACCTCTAAAGTAATACGTTAATGTACTTGGAGCCTTTGTGAAGTGTTTAGGATCCCACAGATTTAGACCTCACAACCTCCAGAGTAGTGAGCTAAATGAGCCTCTTCTTTATTTGGACAGATTTATTCCATAGTTGATCCAGCATCTAGTTTATGTTCAAATTTTGTTATCACAGATAAATGAGTGAAATTTCAATAAAAGTCTTTATGTGTATGGTTTTTGTTGGATACTATCCAGAGTGTAATGGTGAACTCATACACTCCACATCATTTTAGGAAATTACAGATTGCTTCCAAAATAGATGGGCAACACTTTGTTTCCATCAGTAATTTACAAGATGTTTTTGCCATATTCCTGTTAACTTTTGGAGTTTTCATTCTTTTAAATTTGACTCATCTTTTTGTGCATAGGTTAGTATCTTGTTGTACTGTCTCATTCTTTGATGACTAGTGAAAAAAATAACTACTTTTCTAAGATATGTTTTTCAGCCACTTGCATACCTTTATTGTTTGTGAAGGTGAAATCGTTATCAATTATTTTGTCTGTTTTTAAAAATTGAGTTGTTGGAGGGTTGGGAATATAGCTCAGGATGAACTGCTTACCTAGCATGAAGTTCATTTAGTCCCTAGTAGCATAATAAAGAGTGGTATGAAACTGGATTTTATTTTTATTTAATGTTTATGTTATGTGTATGGATGTTTTGTCTGAATGTAGGTCTCCTCCATGTTCATACCTAGTGCTTGCAGAGGCAGGAAGAGGGTGTCAGATCCTCCAGGAACTGGAGTTACAGATGGATTAGTCACCACGAGGGTGCTGGGAGCAGAACCTCGATTCTCTGGAGAGCATCAAATGTTATTAATCACTGAGATTTTTTTTTTTAGTCCCTTATTTTACTTTTTATTATTATTGTAGGAGGTACATGTGTCATGTACATGTATGGAAGTTAGGACATAAAGACTTGGTGTGTCTTTCCACTAGTATGTGCTTTCTGAGGATGGAATTCATTTCTTAGCAAATTTCTTTAGCTATCTTTATCTCCCCTGCCCATATCCCATTTAAAGTAGCTTGGTGACGAAATGTGTAAGACAATTAGATCAAATGGAAAAAATATGAAAGAAACTACATGTTTTATTGTGGTTGTACTGTAAAATGATTAGTATGTAGAGTATTTTGGACATGATTAGGTATGTGGGTTTATTCACAGCAATATGAAGCAAGAAAATTCAAAGATAATAATGGTCAAGATGAAAGGTGGACACAACAGAAATATACTTTTATATCTAATTTAGAGCTGTAGTTTACATACATTTTTAAAAAGTTAAGAATAAAAAGTAAAATCTTAAATTCTTTGAAACTAAAATTTAGAGTTTTCACTGACTAGATTTACTCTCTGATAAACCAAATTTACTCTTATTTTTGGATTTGGTAAAGAAGAGATCTGGGTAGTTATTGATTTCATGTGCATGTCTGTGGGTGGGTACCTGCATGTCATAGTGGACATGTGGAGGTCAGAGGACAATTTATAGGAGTCGGTCTCTTCTAGCATCTGGGTCCCTAGTATAAAACTCCAGTTGTCAGGCTTGGTAGCAAAGACTTTTCCCTGGTGACTTATAATGAATTGTAGAAGTTTTTACTCCATGTTCAGTTAACCTTGTTTCTTAGAGCCTGTATATCAAGGAAAGTATAAACAAGATAATACATCGGAAAGGCAGAAGCTAGAGCAAAACTTTACTCACATCACAATCCAAGGAATGAAGGGACACTCAGTCCCCTTCAAGGTCATGCCCCAAATGCCTGAAGGAGCTCTCCAGGCCTACATATGACTTGGACTCCACCACTCCCAATGCTATCACCCTGTGAAGAATCTTTTGGGTTTTTTTTTAGGGATATTGGAGCTTCAAACCATAACTACAGATAGTGCATTGCTTGTAGACATAGTCTCTGGAAAGTAACCAGTTTTGCCATATTGTTCTATAAGTCATTCTTGGAAACGTGACCTCAATAAGTCCTAACTTTTTTCTGCTTAAAATAGAATGGTTGCCATTGTTTTGTGTGTGATCTCTTCTTAATATACTCTTTTTTAAAGTTAAAGGTATTAACTTTTAATTACATATAGTGTGTCGGAGGGAGGAGTATGTTGGGTTGTTAGTGCGGTGCCCGTGGCAGCCAGAGCCTGCGTTGGAGCTGGAGTTAGAGCCAGTTCAGTGCGTCCAACATAACATGCTACCTGGAACTCACTCTATAGACCAGACTGGCTTCAAAGTCAACAGAGAGCCGCTTACCTCTGCCTCTCAAATGCTGGGATTAAAGTTGTGTGTCACCACACCAGTAGTATTAAAAAGTATTTTTTAAAAAGTTTTTTTTAAAAGAATTTCTGTATTATTATGTGTGTGCTTGCTTGAGATTATGTGCAACATGTGCATGCTGCAGTCTTAGACACCAAAGGAACTGAATTTATTGGTGATCTTTAGTCACTGTGTGGATGTGGAGAACCTAGTCTAGCTCCTGAAAGCGCAGTAAGTGCTCTTTATGGCTGGACCATCACCCCAGCTCTACACATGATGGTTTTTTTGGCTTGTTTTGTTTTAAATAAAAAGCATTGTATTTAGATTTTTTAAATAGGAAAGTCAATAGCTGAAAATTAGAATATTTGTTTGTATGTGTACCATAAGAAATTGTTTGAGAATTCCCTAGCATTAAATTTATAGTATCTGTTAGTGAGTTATACATGTGAGCCTCTATGTGTGGCTAAGCATGGTTTTAAGTTGCATGTGTTCTACTAGAGCTTGTCCTATCATTTGCTCATTTTTCTATCATAAACTTGGAAATTTAATATTGTGATAAACAGCATTGTGATGAGTATCATTTTACACAATTTTTTGTGTGCATCTCTATAGTTTTGTAGACTACATTTCTCAAACTACTATTACAAGCTCAATATATATCTGTAAACGGTTGTAGTAGCTAAGCATGTAGACTACATGTTCAAGACCACCATAAAGCCTTGTCTTTGAGAAACAGGGGCTGAAATGAAACAAGTGTCACTGGGTTGAATTCTCATTCCAAATTAATTAGTTGACAAATAACTAAAATGTATGCATAGTTATATATTGGACCACGAAGATGGCTTTCTGGATAAAGGAACTTGCTTTAAGACTGATGACATGGGGGTTGGGGATTTAGCTCAGTGGTAGAGCGCTTGGCTAGCAATTGCAAGGCCCTGGGTTCGATCCCCAGCTCCAAAAAATAGAAAAGGGGAAAAAAAAAAAAGACTGATGACCTGAGTGCAGTCCCTAGAACCCACATAGTAGAAGGAAAAATCTGATCCCTGCAGGTTGTTTATTAACTTCCACAAATACACAGGCTTAAAAGAAAGAAAAAAACATCAAATAAAATCTCACTCTGCTTTTGCTTTCATTAAAAGTTTAGCTCTCATTAATAATAAACTTATTTATTTATTTATTTATTTATTTATTTATTTATTTATTTTATGCATGTTAGTATACTGTCATTGTCATCAGATACACCAGAAGAGGGCACCAGAAGAGGGCATCGGATCCCATTACAGATGGTTGTGAGCCACCATGTGGTTGCTGGGAATTGAACTCAGGACCTCTGGAAAAGTAGTCAGTGCTCTTAACCACTGAGCCATCTCTCCAGCCCAAACTAATTTTGTTATAATCACTCCAGGCTTGGGTAATACATTTTTTAGCCAATGATTTTGTGAGGTACTTAATATTTATATTGTACACTATCTCTGCCCAGAACAGCCCAGTGAGTGTCAGCTTCATGAGGTAATCTTGCTGAAAGTGGCAGTGACAAGAGTCTCTCTTTATGTTAAGTAGTATTCTTTGAATGTTGAAGGTACTACTATTATTTTTTAATTTTTATTTTTTGAGATAGGTCTATGTAGCTCTGGTTGTCCTTGTACTCTCTCTGTAGATCAGGTTAGCCTCAAACTTACAGAGATCTCCTGCCTTTGCCCTCTTAAGTGCTGGGATTAAAGGTATGCACTATAATACTCTGCAATAATTGATCATTGGTTTTAGAAACACAAATTTGCTGATGACAGTGTAAATTTTATTTTTTCTCATCTCTATGGAATGATCCAAATTCTGCTCTACTTAATTTAAATTTAAAATATATAGCAGATTATCACATTTAAAAATGTACTTTGTTGATAGTGTCACTTAAGAATGGCCTATAAAAATTAGCACAAAGAGTTTACTTGAAGATTCTTACTGTGGTCTTTTTTTAAATGCCTAGGGAACTTTTAGATATTGCAGGGACTCCTATTAACTTCATTTGTTTCTAGAGGAATACAATGGTGTTGAATTGAATAAAAGATACAAAATTAATACTTAGTAAAAGATTTATTTGCATATTATCTTGTTGGCTATATCTTTGCCTTTGTTGTCACTTCAATTGAAACTACTTTTTGGTAAATTATTTTATATCACAAGCTGATTCAGAGGAGAGATTAGATACAATATATACTTACCCCGAGTCTTAGTGGAGGTATATGTGAGTTAATCAGTAGTTTCTACTATTGAGTAGAGTTCCTCTTCAACTAAGGAAAAAGTAAGAAAAGGTTGTAGCCTTGATACATGAAAATTTATTTCTACCCATTCAACAAATTAAATAGTAGTAATAATAATATATGGTAAAAATAACTATAAAATCCTAGATGACTGATTTGTAGGAAGTTATTCTTTAAGAGATGGCTTAGCATATAAAAAGCACTTGTCAGACAAGCCTGGCAACCTGAGTTCAGTCCCCAGAGCCCCTAAGTAAAGACAGAAGGAGGACAGAACTGACACCACAGAGTTGTCCTCGGAACTCCACATAGGTACTGTGCTTTGTGTAACACTCTACCCTACCCCCCAGTATTAACAGAATCTGAAGAAATATGGCCAAACCTTGGAAACAGATTTCTTACCTATTAGAATATGCATTAATTTACTGTGGACACTGCATGTTCACTTTCTTCCTATCTGCCCATTACTCTTTTCTACCTTATAAGGTCCTCTCCAAAAAACTTCTCTTCATTTTCTTCCAACATTGTTTATTGAGATTAATGCTCAGGCTCTTGTTTTTGTTGACAGAAATTTTGTGCAGACCTGTTGGATTGTGCATTCAAATTAGATTTTGTCTAGAAGAAATGGTATTAATTAAATATGTTAATACTGCCAGTGATATGATTATAATTCTACAGAGTTTATTCTGAAAACAAATCCTTTTTTAGTTTATCCGTATATATATATGTATATATATACATATATATCATAACATTTTTCTCATTTTAACTGGATAGAGAGAGAATAAAAAACCAAGGTCTGATTCACCTGTGTCCTTCACATTACAAAACTGTTACTGTCTTTGTTAACTAATGGTTAATTTTATCTTTGGATATTGTGTAAGAGTTTATAAATACATAACCCTTGTATTTTTAGCTAGTCACTCCTTTTCTCTGAAGTCAGAGTTTACTTTCACTTTCATGTTATGCAGCAGATAATGATATTTTATAGAATATTTGGTTGGTTGGTTAGGGTTTTTGTTGTTTTTGGTTATTGTTGCTGCTACTGAGCATCAAGCCTAAGGCTTTCTACATAGCACTTCACCACTAGGCTATGCTTCCAGCTCTTATTGCTCCTTGGCATTTGGGGCCAAACTAATCCAAGAAGAAAGCACTAATTGAATAAAAATTCTAGGTGAAATTTCCAGAGTTTTTACCTTTTAATTTTGACAACTTCACAGTTTTTTAAGAGTGTCACTTATAACAAGATAGTTTATAATAAAATGCTTTAATTATTGTCTTCTAATGAAAAGTTACATTGGGAGGTTTTCTAGGACCTAAAATGAATCTTACATGAATACCCTTTAATATGAATGTAAAGCATAACATTGACAATTTTAATACAAGGATAAAGGCAGCAGTGTGAATACGCTTCGCCATGTGTTCATTGACTTGAGAGCTTTGTTCCTAAGGGTGCCTGTCAACACACCACTATTAATCTCACCATATCTGGGGAGGACTTTTCAAAGGATAAAGTAATATAAGAAGATAGCCTGAGAGGGGAAGTTGGATTGTACTCTCAGTGTCCACAGCTGAGTGAACAGCTAATGGAAGAGTAAACCAAGGGACAGACACATTGAACAGTTCCCTGCATATGGAGATGCAAGCAGGTTCTGGAGAATACTAGTTACTCTCATCAAATAGTGGGTAACTTTCTATTGTTGTTTGTAAGTAAAGTGAAGCTTGATTGTCTTCTGCCTTTTACCGATTTTAAGACTCTAAAGAGTTAAGGAGTTCATTTTTTTCCCATTAGTCTTTATATGTAATGCTTAAGGCAGATTTGGAGGTCATAGGAGTCCTCAGCTTATTTAGAAGGGTAGACATGAATAGTACTAGCCCCAATAAGGAACATTCAGATTACCATGGACACTGATAGGAGGTCTTTTACCTTGAAGCTGGAGAGCCCGAGAGAGGACTCAAGGAGTTAAGAGTGATTGTGCTCTGCAAGAAGACTTGAGTTTGGTTCCCAGCACCCAAACCGGGTGACTCACAACTTTGTGGACTCTAGTATTCTTGTTTTTGTAAGCATCCACAGACACACACATGAACATGAATAAAAATAAAATCTTCTTAAAAATTGAAGGTAGGATTCTTATGCTGGACATAGGATGCTAGTAAGTACTAGGTATCAGACTTCTTAACAGTTTCATTAAAATTTTAATACCCCTATTTGTTAAGTAGTAGAAATGAGTAAGGGTTAATTTAACTTCTGAACCAGGAAGGCAAAATAAATGAGTGGTTTCCTTTTTAGGCAACAGTGGTTCTTGATAAGAAGCTCTTTCTAAGGTTGATTTCCAGTAAGAATTTAAACATGAATGTTGGTCATAATCATAAGTATCACTGGTCATATGTACTCACCAGTGTACGGTGAGGAAAGGCATGATAAATAGCTTTGAACATACATTCATCTTAATACAAGTTATGGTTTAAAAAATCACTTTTTTAGGTTAAAACAGTTTAAAATAAATTGAGTTATTGTATTATGATTACTGTTTCTTTGCTAGACTATAACACAAAAATCTTCACTATGGTAATATAAAGCTAGACTTCTTAATTTCTTTGTTCTTTTTTTCCTCCTTTTAATTTAGACGGGGTCTTACTATATAGCCATGGCTGACTTGGAACTCTTTGTAGATCAGGTTAGCCTCAAATTTACAGAGATCTGCCTTCCTAGTATTGGGATTAAAGGTGTGCACCACCATGCCTGGCCTCAGACTAATTTCTTAATTTGTACAGGAGTCATTTTTAGAATATTATCAGTTTAAAAAGTGGTAAGTAACCTTACATCTAAGTAAATACAGTATTTTCTTAGTCTTTGAGCTGAGTACATATTTATCTGACATAATAAAAGAATAGTAGTCTATTTTATTAATTTTTTGCCTCAGGTTTTATTTTCAAGCCTCTCAGATGAATTATATACTATCATTTCATATTCTTCTATAGGGGGTTCCTCTCATCATTTGAAAATTACTGTCTTTGTGTGCTAATAATAGATTGATTGTCTTATAGTTTATAAGCTGGTATTTCATTGCTAATGGTGGTTTTACATGTTGTGGAAATTGATATCCTTTATCAGTTTTGTTTGATCAAATTGAAAAACTTAACTGTATTTTAAAACTTTTTGCCACAGCGTTTTACCAACGAGGATCATTTGGCTGTCCATAAACATAAACATGAGATGACACTGAAATTTGGTCCAGCACGTAATGACAGTGTCATTGTGGCTGGTTAGTATATGCTTTTATTAATGGCTTATATCATATTTCACCCAGAATGTGCACAATTTTGTGTATTCTCTGTAAACACTATAGTCTGGTGATAGTCCAATTGCTTCATTTACAGTAAATGTTGGCAACATGTATTTACCCATTACATTTCTATATGTTCTTTTGATCATTCATTTCACTTTTTTGTGTGCTTTTCAAATACCCATTTGAAGTTGGTTTTATGGAAGTTAATTAGAACCCTTGGAGCAATCATGCCTTTCTACAAAGTATGTTTAACTGATAACTGACTCCATTGATATTTAGTGTTTCTTTTAGTTGTCATACACCTGGTTTTTAAAACTTTGTAAAGAGAGTAAATGATCAAGCACTCCCTAAACTTGGTCATTATAATTTTGTTTAAAAGTGTTTCAAATGAAATAAATGTTTTATTAATAAAACACTCTAAAGCTGGGATATAGATCAGTAGTATAGTGCTTGCCTGGCATTCAGAAGGCTCAGGTTTTAATCCCCAGCACTGCAAAATAAAATAAAATGTTCTTCCTAAGGAAAATCTAAGTTCAGTTAGTGTGTGTGTATTTGTGTGTGTGTGTGCATGCGTGTGTGCATACCCTATAATTATATGGTATCACCCTGAGCAGATCGTTGTTTTTCATATGTAAAAAGAGGAACCCAGTTCATGTGGTAGCTTACCATCACTCTATCCTATGTTAGTTGTTTTATGTTCTACATGTAAACATATAATCTGTGTACTTGAATAATATATACTATGCATGAGTTCAATATATTTGTTTCTTTCTAAGTAAACATGATAAGTTCTTTGTCAGATTTTACATATGTTTTAGCGCTCTGTCAGAATTACAAATATGCATGTCATAAATATAGAATCTAGAGTCCTTTGTTTTGTGAAGCTTATGTTATTCTATCTGTAATTCTAGAATTTTAACTAGAATATTGAACAGTATTGGTACTTGTAAATTATAACTTAGTGTGAACATCATATGCAGTGCTTTGGAGAGATGTTAAGGCAGTATCAGATAGTTCCTCCTGTGCTTTTAGTTCTGTAATTTTTGTAATTAATAAACGAGAGGGAGCTAAAAGTTGGTGGTTTATTTAAAAAAACTTATGGAAGGGAACTTTTGACAGTCTTTGGTACTGTAAGGAGAAGGATGCGGATCAGAGTGAGGTACGCACTTCTGGAGTATGTAAATAATGAGGACCACAATAAAAAAGGAAAGAACAGTAATTAAGGAAAATTAAAAACCACCTAGAAAGTATTTTTCTAGGTCTGAAGATCTTTGTTTCCTTGATATTTACTGTCTTAGATGTTCTTTGTAAATTTTGATCTCAAGAATGTTAATTTGGTTCCTAGATGTTACTTTTAATACGGTATAAAAATAGAACATATTCAATCACAGCATTTTTACTAACACTGAAATAGTTTACTATAACTGCAAATAGAATGCATGATGACCATAGCCTTAAGCTATCTGCATGTTAACCATTTGTGCCTGTGATGACTTCTCTTAAATCTGATGGTACCAGTAATAATCATCAATTAAAGTGATATACGCTATGCGTTTTCTGGATTTTTTCTGTCAAATATAAGTTGTGTTGATTCCTAATCAGCTTAGGCAAACCCTTTGGGTGTAAACAGAGGTAACATTTATATTTGACTAATTTGAATTAAAATAGATTTAAGCTGATATGTATATTCAAACCCCTTATTAAAATATTATTTTGGAAGTCTTTTAAGGCTAAAAATTAGGATGTAGGTTAAAGATTAAATAATGGATACGATTATGACATAAGTGGACCCTGTAGTAATTCTGATGTTTTTACTGTCTAAGACAAGCCTACCTTAGGTCTAGCATATATGATAAGTGAATTATTTTTGCTAAAAATATTTATAGGCAGTACATATGAGGGGCAAAGATGAAATTATGATACCTACTGTAGAAACTCAGTAATTAACAAATATCTGACCCTCAGCCAAACAAATTTTATCTTAAACCAGTGCTGTGCTAAGTAAACTAGATTCTGTGTATAACCTCTAAAATTGCTTCCCTAAAATGCATAAAATGTGAATAAATATTTAATGTACTACCAACTCAAATGTAAGCAAATATCCTTCAAACAATGAGACTAAATTGGAGAGACTTGTAAATTTTTCATCAGTCATTCATTTGTTCTGCATACATGAACACTCAGTATAATGTTAATATACATGTCTGTGAGTATATATTCAGATATAGTTGAAATAGTTTAGGTTGTAAGAAAGTTGAGTTCACATCATTATTAGACTAAACCATTTTTTTTAGGAGGTAGGGAACTTTTGCTTATATTTTTTCCTCCCTTTGAGTCTTTTGACATATAAAAATGTATATTAAATTTGACTTCATAATATTTCATGAACAGATAGTAAATGTGCAAAAGTTAAAATATTTATTTGCTTTATTTAGTTTTCCCTAAATTGTATGTATCTAACAATCAGAATTTTTAATGATGTAACTTTGAAAAATTCTCATCACTTTGTTAATAGTAATTATTTCTCCAAAATGTTTATTTCACTCAAGAGTATACACTAAGCATAAAAGAACTTTGGCGAGGTTGGCAAAATATCTTGATGTTAAATAGAGCTTAATCAAATTTTGTTATTTTAAAGAAAAGCATCTTTTTAAAGGGAGAAATAACATTTGACTGAGCCAGTGCCACTGATTTGTTAATTTCCTAACAGCATTTTAGAATCTCAACATGATCATTTATATTCGTATGCTTATTTCTTAACATTTATTTCAGATCAGACTCCAACGCCAACAAGGTTCCTAAAAAACTGTGAAGAAGTGGGTTTGTTTAATGAGTTGGCAAGTCCATTCGAGAATGAATTCAAGAAGGCTTCAGAAGATGACATTAAAAAAGTATGTTGTTAACCATGAAATTATAAAATGAATACTTTATTATTAGGACACAATGATGGTTTTCACTTCCTGATTTCTGAATTTTAACATTGTACTTGGTCAATTTTTTAACTTTTTACAAAGTTTTCTTTATCGTTTGTATTAGATGCCTCTAGATCTGTCCCCTCTTGCAACACCCATCATAAGAAGCAAAATTGAGGAACCTTCTGTTGTAGAAACAACTCACCAGGATAGCCCTTTACCTCACCCGGAGTCTACTACCAATGATGAAAAGGTTAGAACTATGAAAAAGATAACCTTTCAGAAAAATAATTTTTTTTAGATTATATGCCTTTATTTATTGTTTATATTTGTGGGTATGCATGGCATGTGATGGTCAGAGGACAACTTGTAGGTACCAATTCTCTCCTTATGCTGTGTAGGTCCGAGGTGTCGAGCTCAGGTTTTCAGGCTTGGTGGTAAGCACCTATCTACCATGCTCTTTCACTGTTCCCGAACTTGATTATTTTAAATCTGTATGAGACATTAAAGTATTAAATTTTATATAATTTAATGGAAGATTATAGGTTTTATATATAAAAACCTGTGTGAATACTTTAGGAAAATTCCATCTTCATAATTATTTTTATTAAACAATGGATATTAAAGGAGAGAACAACTTATTTAGAAAAAGTGTTATTTGAAGATAAGAAAAATGTATACAGCTGAACCAGGATATCCAAGAGTGAGTAATTATTACTCCAGTATATATTTGATATTAAAGGAGAGAACAACTTATTTAGAAAAAGTGTTATTTGAAGATAAGAAAAATGTATACAGCTGAACCAGGATATCCAAGAGTGAGTAATTATTACTCCAGTATATATTTGATATTAAAGGAGAGAACAACTTATTTAGAAAAAGTGTTATTTGAAGATAAGAAAAATGTATACAGCTGAACCAGGATATCCAAGAGTGAGTAATTATTACTCCAGTATATATTTGATATCAACAATGACTGGTACTTCCTTAAGTACATTAGTAACTTGGGGTTCCTGGGCTATAGTTAAGTATTGAGTTGAGTTATATTATGATGTGTTCTTCATCACCTTTCACTTGAAAAATACATAAAATGAGCAAATTTATATATGAGCAGTATGTCTACACATAAAGGGACAGTGACAGTGTCCTTTTTAAATATTCTTATAAAATCATAACATGAATAGATTTCTGTCATGAGAATATAGTCATTTACCCCTGACAGGGATATAGCTTCTAAAAAAAAAAAAAGGTAGTTTCAGTAAGCAGTCTCGTCATTCTTTCCAAAGCAGAGTATGTCTACACAAATGTAGACAGTATAGCCTAATGTATACTTAGTATATTATAGGCTGTCATTCCCAGATTATACTGTACTACTTGATACTACTATATGGACCATGTAGGTAGTTACAGCATACTGGTATTTAAACATAGAAAAGGCACAATTGAAAATGCAGACTGGGAGGATGGTTCAGTAAGTAAAAATTACTTCATAAGCCTGACAACTTGAGTTTCGATTTCCCAGAACCCACATAAGAACCAGATGCAGTAGCACTAATGCCTGTAAACCCTTCATACCCTTAAGGAGAGATGAGAGGAGGAGGTAGGAAAATCTCCAGAAACTCATAGACCTGACCCTAGCTTACACAGTAGCAAAGAAATTTTGTGTCAAACAAGATAGAAAGGTGAAGTCACACCCAAAGGTTGTCCTCTGGCCTTTATGTGTTCATGCCTGCATCCCCACACACAAACATGTACACATACAGGTATACTCGTATCACAGACATACACATATACACCAGAGAGAGAGAGAGAGTGGAATTTATACTGCTGGATTAAGTGAAATAGTATAAAGTGAATGTGAAAACCTGAGACATCACTTTATACTGTAGGCTATACAAACATATGTAGACTACACTAGATATCTTTTTAATTCTTTTAATAGCAGATTAACCTGGATTACTGTAACTTTAATAAAGTTCCTCATTTTTTAACTTTTTGCCTAATAACATTTATTGTGAATCACAAATAGATTGTATAGGAATGCAATATTAATACGTTATTTATATCCTTATTCTATACCACTCCTCCCCCAGTACTGAGAATTGAAATTCTAGCGGGTACCCAACCACTGAGCTATATTCTCAACCCCTAACTTAGAATTCTTGGAAGCTAAGCATTAGATATCCCCAAATCACAATTTTTATGGTTATTCTTCATTATTATCTTGGTATATTTAATTATTCTCTTCTTTCTTAACATATGGTCATTTCCACATTTATTATAGTTATTAAGGATCCTGAGAACAGTCTTATTTCCCTGCAGAGCATTCCTTTCCCTTTATATTTTCCAGTTTTCATTCTTTGTGGCTTGTGTATCATCTTCTAGGGGTGCTGTTTCTGCATTCCTTAGTCGTTAGTTCCTTTTAGGTAGTCCATAGTTTCACTGCGCTGTGAAAAATCAGTTCGGGACCTCCTCTGTTCTCATTTTCTTTTTAGGGAATTCCATCAAGACTTGTAATTTTAGAAACTATATATTGGTAATTCCAAATTTGTATTAGTCAAGGTATCTCTCCTGATTGCTGAACACCGTTTCTCTGTTGGCATCTCCTTAGCTTTGTCTAGGGAACATCTGAGTATTTCTGAAACAGAGTTCTTAATTCTGACCTCATTTTTCTCTGAGAAATTTTTCTCCACCTATACATGGTAGTATGTCCTTGTAATTCCTGCACTAGGAAGGTAGTGTCAGGAGTATTGGAAATTCAAGGCTAGCCTATGCTACTAAAACTTTATGGGCTGTGTAGCAAGGCCTGCCCCTCGCTCCCAATACCCTTTCTGCACTTTCCCACAAAAAAGAAAGGGAAATCTGCATCTATCTGCTTATATAAGCAAAACATTTAGGTGTCACTTTAATTTTATGTTTTCTACCTGTCTTTGAAACCAGTAGCCGATCTTAGTGTATTCATTTACCAAGCTTGTTTTGAATAAGGTTCAAACCTCCTCTGTTCAGTGTCATTGTCCTAGTTGTCATCTTTCACTTGTACCAGTGCTACCCTACTTCCCTCTCCTACTGCAGTGCTGAGAGTGGAATCGAGCACCCCAAACATGTACTCCAGACTACTGAAGGTTCCTCATCCCTTTATTTTTCTTCTAAAACACAGTTTCTTTATGTTTTCCAAGGTAGTTTCATATTATTAATACTCTTGTGACAGTTTCCCAAGTTGCTGGGACTGTATAACTTCATGCCAACCATACCAGGCTAAACTTTGTTTCAAACCTGCGAACTTAAAAATTTGAGTCATTCTTCTCTCTGCTGAAAGTCTTTTAGTAATTTGCTCTTGACGACAATATATATTTATTCATTAGGGAAAACCTCATTGAGTTTTGACTGTTTATCCCTCCATCCTCATTTCATGCTCTCTGTATTGATCAAATACTCTTAAGGTTTTTCCTGCCTAGCATTACTTCCTTCTCTACAGCCTGTCCTCCTCTTGATTCTTTCAGTATCAGGTCAGATTTTTTTTTTGGCAAGGTTTTATTCCTTCACTATTAACAGTGCCCAGCTCTACCTTACCCTCTGCTAAATCATCTGACTTACTACATTATCGTTGAACGTTTAATGTCTACTTTGATAGAAGTTTCTGTAATGGTTTTACTCATTGTCACTCTGCTCTCCAGTTGTTGAGTTGGAAGTTTTTAGATGTAGTTACAGTGCTACCAATTTCTCCTTGGACGTATCTTAATAAGGCTCCAACTGATAGTAGCTATATAAAGGCCAATTCAAAGGGACAGAATAGTTAAGGGGTTCTAAGTAAAGCCCTCATCTCTTTTGTAATCTGTAAAACTAGGAAATATTTTAAGACTCATCCTGGCTGATTCAAAAATTCTATTTCTCGGGGCTGGGGATTTAGCTCAGTGGTAGAGCGCTTACCTAGGAAGCGCAAGGCCCTGGGTTCAGTCCCCAGCTCCGAAAAAAAGAACCAAAAAAAAAAAAAAAAATTCTATTTCTCTTTAGTTTGGGAAGTTGTACCTACTAATTTTATATACTCACGTGTCAGTATTACTTGGTCTTTTAATACTAGAAAATTATTGTTACCAAATGAAAAACTACCTGAGATTAGCAGACTGTTTCTTGTTTTAATTTAAATGTCTTAAAACATGTCCCTTTGTTTGTTTGGTTTGGTTTTTGAGACAGGGTTTCTCTGTTTAGCTCTGGCTGTCCTGGAACTTGCTCTATAGACCAGGCTGGCCTCAAACTCAAGACATCCACCTACCTCTGCCTCCCTGGGATCAAGGGTGTGTGTTACCACCACATCTTGACACATTTCTAAACACCAAATTGTTTGTCATAGCACTACCTTGCTGGACCAGTTTCTTGATTTTGCAATATAATAAACAAATAGGAAAGGAAAATCCCCTTCCAGGTTTTGTTTTTTAATTACCCAGAGTAAATTGTATTTGTATTTCTTACTAAAATTCTCACAGAAACATTGCTAAGTAGCCCAGCCTAATTTATTTTAGAGTGATTAAAAAGACATATTGAACAAAAAACATGTTTTTTTTTAAATTTTTAGAATGGTATTTGAACTTTAGAACTGCTTAGATATTTTCTATTAACATTAAATATTAATTTACTTGTAGAGGCATTACGTATTATCTAGTGGTTGCTTTTAGAAATGTGTTACATTCTGTTCACTGAGGTACATGAATTAACTTGCGTTTTTAAATACCGCCCTTTATTTATCTTAAAATTAAATAGGAAGTACCATTGGCACAAACTGCACAGCCCACATCAGCTATCGTTCGTCCAGCATCATTACAGGTTCCCAATGTGCTGCTCACAAGTTCTGACTCAAGTGTAATTATTCAACAAGCAGTACCTTCACCAACCTCAAGTACTGTAATCACCCAGGCACCATCCTCTAACAGGCCAATTGTGTAAGTGATTCCAGTCAGCCACTGACTGCACGGGAGGTGTTAGGGTTTCTCTTACTATGGTTTTCCCTAGGATATTTAATTACTTGAATTAAATTGTGCGTATGTGTGTGTGTATGAGACAGAGAGAGAGAGAGAGAGAGAGAGCGCGCGCGCACGCGCACAAGAGCACCATCTGCCTGTTTTGGGTTTTGGAAACTTTAATATTTTTTAAAAAATAGTATCTGACACATTGGACAATAAATATCTAAATCTTAGCTAAAACAGTGAACATAGACTATAAGTTTAAGATGGTCTTATTTTTATGCCGTTTGACACAAAACAAAGTTACTCATTTCAAGATGACATTTGTCTCAGTTCTTAAAAGTAACTCCAAAGACCTTTCTGATAAGAAATTTTCTCGTTTCACAAATTGGAAATCCATGACTTCTCCCCAGGCTTTTTTTAAACACTCATACATAGATTATGCATTTAAGATGCAATTAAAAATATCTAAGTTTTGGAATTTGCCTTTTGAAGGTTAGAAAACTTATTTTTAAGTAATAGGAGGGAAAAGACTGTTATTTTACAGAGGTGGTTGGTATAGATCTTTACATTTTTCCCTTGTTTTGTTTTTCTTAGTCCTGTACCAGGCCCATTTCCTCTTCTATTACATCTTCCTAATGGACAAACCATGCCCGTTGCTATTCCTGCATCAATTACAAGTTCTAATGTGCATGTTCCAGCTGCAGTCCCAGTAAGTTGGAAAGTTAGACCATTTAAGTCTTTGTGTCAAAATTGGTCTTGGTAAAATAACCAGAAAATATACTTGAACTGCTTGATTGGCTTACTAAATGGAATTTATCAAAATGCTTATTAACGGGGAGTAATATTTATTTATCGATACTATGAGAGTCTAGGCAAACATAATTGGATAGAAAACATTTCTCTACCTCCCTGCCCACACTTGTTTTCTGTTTTCTTTTTGTACTATTTTTTGATTCACCTCACTTCAATTTGACTAGATTTGTGAAATTCAAATATTTCTAATCTCTTATTTTAAGGTATTTGTATTTGAACACTTGTCAAATAGCTATGGTGTTTATAGTTATACATGTTCTTTAGAAAAAAACACACTTGTCCTTTATGGTTACATGAAGTTTATTGAATTTCTTTGATGGCCCAAAAAGGTCTAAACATTAATATCTAGACCTGATGACACATGCCAGTAATACCAAAGGTCAATAGGCAGAGATAGGATCAGAAGTTCATACTTAGCCTCGGCTAAATAATAAATTTGTGGCCAGCCTGGGCTACTTTGTTGTAAGAAAAATCCAAAAGAAGTTTTATAAGAAACTCGCTAAATACACAAATTTTGGAAAATAAAGAAAAGGTGATTAACTATATTGAGTTGTCTAGTGAACATTTAAAAACATATTGTTGGAGATGTGTGGTTAAGAGCTTGTACTGTTCTTGTAAAGGACATGAGTTCAGTTCCCAGCGCCCATTTTGAATGGCTCACAACTGACTTGCTCCTGCTATAGAGGATCTGACAATTTGGGCCTCCATGGGCACCTGCATACAGTGCATATGCCCACACATAGAGAAACACACGTACACATAATTGAAAAAAATAATTATTTAAAAGCACGGTATTTGAAATGATGAAAATTTTCTTTTTCATATCATATTTTACAAAATAGTCTTATTCATACTTTCAAATTATTCTTCAACATTTAACATTTTCATTCTGAAAAGCACTTTTAGATATCTAGCAGAGTTGTCCAAAGCATACTATTTTCATTTTCCCCAAACCATTTATGATACAGCATGTTTGAGACTTTCTTAATAATTTCCCATAAAGAATACTTTAAGAGCTGGAGAGATGGCTCAGTGGTTAAGAGCACTGACTGCTCTTCCAGAGGTCCTGAGTTCAATTCCCAGCAACCACATTGTGGCTCACAAACATCTGTAACCGGATCCGATGCCCTCTTCTGTTATGTCTGAAGACAGCAGTAAATGTGCCCACCCACATACATGAAAAAAATAAATAAATCTTTAAAAAAAAAAAGAATAAGTCTTAGTCATTCATATAATGAATATAGTTGGGTTTTTTGTTGTTTTTGTTGTTTTTCTGGGATTGGTGAGATGTCTCAGTGGATAAAGACACTTGCCACCAAGTTTGACAACCTTTGTTCCAATCTCTATGTTCCACATGGTGGAAGGAGAGAACCAGCGCCAGCAATTGTCCTCTGACCTCCATATGTGTGCCATGACATGTGTGGGAATATATATATATACACAAAGTAAACAAATGTAAAATTTTTATTCTGTTATTACATGGATAAATATTTTTAAAGCCTACTTGTAGCAACATTCTAAAATTTGTGGTTTGGATATGCAGTATTAGTAGCATATTAAGTTTATTTAAAAGCCTTTCCAACCTGCCTTTCCTATCTTCCTTCCTTTCTTCCTTCCAATTTTGAAGCAGCATCCCACTATATAGCACTGGCTGGTCTGGAAATATGTAGACCAAACTGTCCTGGAACTCACCTGCCTCTGCCACATGAGGGCTGGGATTTTTAAGTAATCTAACCAAATTATCATTGATTGAGGTATTTCCAAATATTTCATCTTTTTTTAAAGAGAACCTTGTTATTCAAATTTCATTACTTAAAAGTCTTAGTGAAGACTCAGGTAAAGGTTGGCTTTCTCTTTTTTGAAGATATTTTTCAAACAGGAAACATTCTTGCTTTGTATTTGAGATACATGTGTCTGTATTGAAAGCAGTTTGCAATGAAAAAAGAGATTAACCCTGTTCATATAACAACTGCTAATGAGAAAAGGGGACAGGGCAAACCCTCTTAAAGTATTATCTGAGAAGTTGTCAGGGGAACCACCATCTGTGTTATTACATAGTACATTAATACAGTAATGCACAGACGTTTTAGAAAATTTATGTACTTAATAAACTGCAGTTTATGTTGAAATTAATTTTTGTCACACGTCTTGATAGTCCTTTTACATGCAAAATTAGAATGTAATAGATAATATACACATTTTTATACCAGTAACTTTGAATATTATGGGTTTATGAGAAGGAACAGCTAAAACCAGGCTAACTGACACAGGCCTGTGAGAACAGCTGAGACAGAAAGCTAACCTGGGCTACAGGATGGGTTCAAAGCCATCCAAAATTATGAAATCAGACCTCAGAAAAACAGAAGTGAGTAGTGGTAGAGCTTCATAATAGAGTAGTTGACTCATATTCACAGACCTGGGGTTTGATCCTGGCAAATAGATTGGGAGGAAGAGTACAATCCTTTGAGATAGGCGAAAACATGGAGATTATTATGTCAGAGAAATTGATAACTTTCAAAGATAAATCAGGTTATAGATTTCATCAGAATTCAGTGCAAACATAATCAGCTACAGTTAAAGTTTGTAATTTTCTAAATCCAAAAGTACAAACTATAGTCGTATGTAGTAAAAAATGTACATCTTGTTTCATAAATACTGCATCAAAGTTATTTTAAATATCTTTTTCACAGCTTGTTCGGCCAGTCACCATGGTGCCTAGTGTTCCAGGAATCCCAGGCCCTTCCTCTCCTCAACCGGTCCAGTCAGAAGCAAAAATGGTAATCAAATTTATTTTATTGAACATTTATTGATTTTTCTTATTTTGTTCTTATTAAGGTCTGCATTTTATAAAGTTGTGGTCTGTATTGCACTGTGTAAAACAGAAATTTTGGAAAAGAAAAGCTTCCATGTAGTGTAGTGACTGGCTGATGATACTTTAAATATAAAGGGTAAGCTGAAAATAAAATTCTAGGTTCTGTTGCTTGTGATCTGTCTGGTTTGGACTATGCCGTAAACTCTTCCCATTGATGTCTGACAATGCCATCCTCTGCTACAGATGCAGCTGGAGCCATGGGTCCTTCCATGTGTGCTCATTAGTTGGTGGTTTAGTCCCTGGGAGCTCTGGTGGGGTCTACATGGTAGTTATTGTTGTTCTTCCTATGGGGTTGCAAACCCCTTCCGCTCCTTCAATCCTTTCTCTAACTTCTCCATTACGGTCCACGTGCTCAGTCCAATGATTAGCTGCAAGCATCCTCATCTATATCAGTAGGGCTCTGGCAGAGCCTCTCAGGAGACACCCATATCAGGCTCCTGTCAGCATGCACTTCTTGGCATCAGCAATAGTGTCTGGGTTTGGTGGCAGCATATGGGATTGATCCCCAGGTGGGGCAGTCTCCAGATGACCTTGTCTTCAGACCCTACTCTACTCTTTGTCCCTATATTTCCTCCCATGAGTATTTTGTTCTCCACATTTTGGTCTTCCTTCTCCTTGAGCTTCATATGATCTGTGAATTTTTTTTTAGGTATTCCAAACTTTTGGGCTAATATCCACTTATCAGTGAGTGCATACCATGTGTATTCTTTTGGGTTACCTCAATCAGGATGATATTTTCTAGTTCCATTTGCCTAAAAATTTCATGTAGTTACTGTTTTTAATAGCTGAGTAGTACTTCATTGTGTAAATGTACCACATTTTCTGTGTTCATTCTTTTGTTGAGGGACATCTGGATTCTTTGCAGCTCTGGCTATTATAAATAAGGCTGCTATGAACATGGGGGAGCATGTGTCATGGTTTTGAGTTAGAATATCTTTTGGGTGTATGCCCAGGAGTGGTATAGGTAGGTCCTCAGGCAGTATTATGTCGAATTTTCTGAGGAACCACCAAACTGATATCCAGAATGGTTGTATCAGCTTGCAATCCCACCAACAATGGAGAAATGTTCCTATTTCTCCACATCCTCACCAGCATCTGAATTTTTAATTTTAGTCATTCTGACTGTTCTGAAGAGGAATCTCAGGGTTGTTTGGATTTGGATTTCCTTGATGACTAAGGATGTTGAACATTTCTTTAGGTGCTTCTCAACCATTCAGTATTCCTAGATTGAGAATTCTTTGTTTAGCTCTGTACCCCATTTTTAAATAGGATTATTTGATTATCTGAAGTCTAACTTCTTGAGTTCTTTGTATATATTAGGTATTAGCCTTCTGTCATATGTAGGATTGGTAAAGATCTTTCCCCAATCCTTTGGTTGCTTGTACTGTCTAGTTTTGTGTGTCAATTTGACACAAACTGGAGTTATCACAGAGAAGGGAGCCTTAGTTGTGGAAATGCCTTCATGAGACCTGTAAGGCATTTTCTTAACTAGTGGTCAGTGTGGGAGGACCCAGCCCATTGTGGGTAGTGCTGTCCCTGGGCTGGTGGTATATAAGAAAGCAAGCCAAACAAGCAGGGGAAACAAGCCAGTAAGACACATCCCTCCATGGCCTCTGCATCAGCTCCTGCTTCCTGACCTGCTTGAGTTCCAGTCTTGACTTCCTTTGGTGATGAAACAGCAATGTGGAAGTGTAAGCTAAATAAACCCTTTCCTTCCCAATTTGCTTCTTGGTCATGATGTTTGTGCAGGAATAGAAACCTTGACTAAGACATTGCTGTTTTGTCTTATTGACAGGGTCCTTTGCCTTACAGAAGCTTTGCAATTTTATGAGGTCTCATTTATCATTTCTTGGTCTTAGAGCATAAGCCATTGGGGTTCTGTTCCAGAAATTCCAGATGGAATTTTTGGGGTCACATGTCCCGATGTGTTCAAGGCTCTTCCCCATTTTCTCTTTTATTAGTTTCAGTGTATCTGGTTTTATGTGGAGGTCCACTTGGACTTGAGCTTTGTACAAGGGATTAAGAATGGGTCAATGTGCATTCTTCTATATGCCCAGCGCCAGTTGAACCAGCACCAATTATTGAAAATGCTATCCTTTTTCTATCGGATGGTTTTAGTTCATTTGTCAAAGATCAAGTGACCGTAGGTGTGTGGGTTCATTCCTAGGTCTTCAATTCTATTCTATTGATCTACCAGCCTGTCTCTGTACCAATACCATGCAGTTTTTATCACTATTGCTCGGTAATACAGCATGGGGTCAGGGATGATGATTTCCCCAGAAGTTTTTTTATTGTTGAGAATAGTTTTCACTATCCTGGGTTTTTTGTTATTCCTAATGAATTTGCAAATTGTTCTTTCTAACTCTATGGAGAATTGAGTTGTAATTTTTTATGAGGATTACATTGAATCTGTAGATTGTTTTTGCAAGATGGCCATTTTTAGTATATTTGTGCCAATCCATGAGCATGGGAGATCTTTCCATTTTCTGAGATCTTCTGTTTTCTTTCTTCAGAGACTTGAAATTCTTGTCATACAGATCTTTCACTTGCTTGGTTAAAGTCACACCAAGGTATTTTATATTATTTGTGACTATTGTGATGGGTGTCATTTCCCTAATTCCTTTCTCAGCCTGTTTATCCTTTGAGTAGAGGAAGATTTGTTTGAGTTAATTTTATATCCAGCCACTTAGTTGAAGTTGCATATGAACTGTAGGAGTTCTCTGATGAAATTTTTGGGGTCACTTAAGTATACTTTCATATCATCTGCAGATAGTGATATTTTGACTTTCTTCCTTTCCAATTTGTATCCGTTTAACCTCTTTGTTGTCTAATTGCTCTGGCTAGGACTTCCAAGTACTGTATTGAATAGGTGGGGAGAGTGTGGGCAGCCTTGTCCCTGATTTTAGTGGGATTGCTTCAAGTTTCTCTCCATTTTGTCTGATATTGACTAATGGTTTGCTGTATATTGCTTTTACTATGTTTAGGTATGGGCTTTGAATTCCTGGTTTGTTTGTTTTTTTCAAGATTTTTATCATGAAGGAGTGTTGAATTTTGTCAAATAGGTTCTCAGCATCTAATGAGATGATCATGTGGTTTTTTTCCTTGAGTTTGTTTATATAGTGGATTACATTGATGATTTCCGTATATTGAACCATCCTTGCATCCCTGGGATGAAGCCTACTTGATTATGGTGAATTATTGTTTTAATGTGTTGTTGGATTTCGTTTGAGAGAATTTTATTGAGTATTTTTCCATTAGTGTTCATGAGGGAAATTGGTCTGAAGTTCTCTTTCTTTGTAAGGTTTTTGTGTGGTTTAGGTATAAGAGTAATTGTGGCTTCAAAGAACGAATTGGGTAGTATTACTTCTGTTTCTATTTTGTGGAATAGTTTGAAAAGTATTAAGTCTTCTATGAAGGTCTGATAGAATTCTGCACTAAACCCATCTGGTCCTGGACTTTTTTTGGTTGGGAGACTTTAAGTAACTGCTTCTATTTCTTCAGAAGTTATGGGGTTGTTTAGATGGTTTCTCTGATCCTGACTCAACTTTGGTACCTGGTATCTAGAAAATTGTACATTTCTTCCAGATTTCTCAATTTCGTTGAGTATAGGCTTTTGTGGTAGGATCTGATGGTTTGTTTGTTTGTTTGTTTGTTTTTTATTTCCTCAGTTTCTGTTATATCTTCCTTTACATTTCTGATTTTGTCAATTCGGATACACTCTCTGTGCCCTCTAAACAGAGACACAGTGAAACTAACAGGAGTTATGAACCAAATGGATTTAACAGATATTTATAGGACAGTTCATCGTAAAACAAAAGAATATACCTTCTTCTCAACACCTCATGGTACCTTCTCCAAAACTGACCATATAATTGGTCACAAAACAGGAGACTGAAATAATGCCATGCATCCTATCAGATCACCATGGTTTTCAATAACAACAAAAACAACAGAAAGCCCACATACATATGGAAGCTGAACAAGGCTCACTCAACGACAACTTGGTCAAGGAAGAAATAAAGAAAGAAATTAAAGAGTTTTTAGAATTTAATGAAAATGAAGGCACAACATACACAAACTTATGGACTACAATGAAAACAGTCCTAGGAAGAAAACTCAGCTCTGAGTGCCTCCAAAAATAAACTGGAGAGGGCATACACTGACAGCTTGACAGCATAACTGAAAGCTCTAGAACAAAAAGCAGATACACCCATGAAGAGTAGATGGCAGGAAATAATCAAACTCAGAGCTGAAATCAACCAAGTAGAAACAAAAAGAACTATACAAAAAATCAACAAAACCAGGAGCTGGTTCATTGAGAAAAATCAACAAGACAGATAAACCCTTAGCCTAGGGTGTTGTTTTCAAGATGTTTCTGTGTAGTCTTGGCTGTCCTGGAACTCACTCTGTAGACCAGGCTGGCCTCGAACTCAGAGATCCTCCTGCTTCTGCCTCACAAGTGCTAGGATTAAAGGTGTGCACCACCAAGCCCTTCCGAAACTAACTTTTCAAGGACCAGAGAGGCCAGTGAGTTGACTCAATAAGGAAGTGCTTGCCTTCAAACCTGATACCCTCAGTTTGACCCCTGAGGTCTACCTGCATAGTAAGACAGAGCAGCTCTGACCTCCACACATGCATATGTGCACACAAAGACAATAAATAAATGTAACGTTTTTAAAGCATAAATTTCAGTGTCCACTTTAGTATGCTTCTTGGAGTTGAAAAGACTTAACAAACAGTTCTATCATTCCATCTGAAGAAGGTTGCCATCGTGTTCCTATCCCAGTATACAGAAGCATCTTAATTGTCAAATAATTTCCTACATTCAGAGGTAGAACTTCACATCTATGCTTTTCAAATATATGAGTTCCAGCTCACATGCCTAGATCTATGTATCGCTTTAAATAATCCTGACTCTTTACCTATCTATAACTCTGATTTAAATTCTACTTCCTTTTCACTGCTGTAGTTGGATTTTGTTTTGGGTTTTTTGTTGTTGTTGTTTTTTGTTTTTGTTTTTGGTAGTAATACTTGCATTCAACTCTTTTAACACCTTTTTTTTTTTTAGACTTACTTATATGTTGTGCATATATAGGTGTTTTGCCTGCATGTATACATCCACATATGTGCAGTACCCAAAGAGTCCAGAAAAGGATATGAGAATCTCTGGAACTGGAGTTACAGACCAATGTGAGCCAACTGTGTAGGTGCTGGGAACTGAATTCTGATCCTCTAGAAAACTAAAACTGTGATACAGAAATAAGTAGATCCTCACAAATGTCTAAGTTTATCTAATACTTCTTTTTTTTTTTCTTTTTTCTTTTTTTTCGGAGCTGGGAACCGAACCCAGGGCCTTGCGCTTGCTAGGCAAGCGCTCTACCACTGAGCTAAATAAATCCCCAACCTAGTATCTAATACTTCTTAACACTAGAGAATTCTCAGAATCTATGAATTCTACAAAATTACACTAGGTCTCATGACATTTAGGCTTAAGAGGTTTGTCATTACCTCCATAAACCATAGATACTTTTTTTTTATATTTTTAAATAAATTTAATTTTTCAGAATGTTTATAATTTAAAAAGGAAAAAAACACTCCTTGGAATAAGACGTTAATCACTTTAGAGTTCTGTTCAGGTTTAGTAAAGTGAGTTCCTCCAGAGTGACTTCTTTTAAGACTTGTGTGACAAACCAAGAAATATCTTTGCACACAGTGGGTAGTCAGTGGTTTTTCTGCAGGGGGTTTCTACTAAAAGCTGACAGAGGGCATCTTGGCAAATGTTCAGAAACCTACATAAACTTAGCTGGGCCCTGCATGGAACCTCATGTTCAGCAGAATTCTTCTGACCTGTCTGCCTACCGAGCTAATCAGCAAACACCTAATGAGCCCACACTAAAGAAACAGACCCTCTCCCTACCGACTTCATTTTCATGTGTTCTCTAGGGGTAGGAAGACAAGACTTCATGAGGACTGATGATACTGCAAAGACTACAATAATGATAATTAACTTGCTGAATTTAGAAGATTATGCTGTTAATTAGTTGCAAAATAAAGATAAGTAATCCAGCAGCAGATGGTAGGATAACACCCAGGAGAAGGAGGGTTATCACTCTGATGAGCTTCTGTGGCATTTGTGAAATATGGATTCGACTTGTTCATAAATTGCTCCAAAAGCACATTATCTTTTCCTTTGAACTATGATGGAGTAGTTTGTTCCTACCGAGTTCTGACAGATGTGATAACATTTATTTTCAAGTGCTGCATAAACATAGAACATAAATAACATGTTTTAAGCAAACACCTCTGAAGAATACCTGTAAGACGGGTGGGTCAGTGCAACAAGCTATTCGCTCTTTAATTGGTCTAATCTGTCTCTAAGAAAACATTCAAGTATAGCAATTGAAATTTATATCATGAAAACTTAACTGGAAACATAAACACATTTGTTTGCTTCTTAGAAATATGTTTTATTCTTTGAAACAGTGAATACCTTTACCTTAAAATTAAAACTATGCCCTGGCTTTGTTGCACATGTTGGAGATAAATCTTTAAAGTTTAAGTGTTCAACCTTTATTTCTCTAGATTCTCACTTTTTATTTACTTATATCAGGCTTCTCTCTTGAGAGAAATGTTTATCTTACTATTGACTTAGCAATATACAAAACTTAATTGATTGAAGATGTACTTAGAATACTTAATACAAAGCTAAAACGCTTATTTTTGCAAAGCTCTTGTTTAAAATACTGAATTGCCAGTCAACAAAATTTTTCCTTTTATCTCTACCCTAACTCATTCAATGACTTTGAGAAGAAACTTCAGTCTTCAGGAAGTCTCTTTACTTTTAACTCGGTGATTGATTTCTCTATCTCTGCCCATCCCAGAGGTCTATTTGTAAGTCAAATGTCCATTGTATTTAGATTTGCATTAATTCTTTTAGCAAAGGTATTTGGCCTTTAAAATATCAAAAAAATTGAATATGAACAAATTTTAGATATCCTTTATCAGTTGGTATAAAAGTTTACTGACGACTTTCATCAACGTTGCTTAATCTTTTTTTTCTTTTTTTTTTTTTTGAGCTTTTACATGTACTTTTGTGTAATTTTAAAAATCGGCAATTCAGAGCAATGTTAATTAACCCTTAAATCTCTTTCTTGTAGTTTATACCCAATGGCACACTTTATAAGTCAGATCCAGTGTAATCAATGTAACAGCATGGAGCAAACATTAGTGCTTCCTCACTGGATGAGTACTGTATACCCTAGGGCAGTCAGGAGAAGATAATGAATGAATACTGATGCTGCTGTAAGTGCTCTAGATGGCAGTAACTTGCCCTACTAAAGATTATTCAAGAGAGTGATGTTTATGTACTTCAGACTCCCCTATGTGTAGTTACTGTATTTCATTAATTCTGAGTTAAGCTCTTCACTATAAAACTTTAAATGCTCTTAAATTCTTTGATGTTTTCTACCTACGGACTTAAAAGTGTTTTGCCAACACAAAATCCACTAAGCTCAACCTCTGAATACATTATACATTTTATATTCCGAAATGAAGCCCCAGCATAGATGAGGTATTTTTGTTTCTGTTTTGATGTCTAACATTCGTTCTCATGTTGCAAGGCATAAATCTGAAGATTGACCATCTCCCCAGGGTCTTCTCTGTAGTGTTTATGTGCTGTCACCTACAATGCTGTTTTCCAGGTTTTATCTTTCTGCCTTCTGTTCTTGAGCATTTTCCTAAGTTTTCCCGTTCTGTCAGTTGCTGGTTTGGTTAGTCTTTTTTTTTCCGGAGCTGGGGACCAAACCCAGGGCCTTGCGCTTGCTAGGCAAGAGCTCTACCCACTGAGCTAAGTCCCCAACCCCTTGATTAGTCTTCTGATTTATTTTAATCCATCCGTTCAACATTATCCTGTCTGCTACTAGTTTTATTTTTGTGTAATTGTTATTAATGTTATTTCAATTTGCTTAAAACAGGGAGGGGGACCAGTAATCACATCTAGATTCATGGTTTGGACATCATTTATGTACAGACTGTTAGGTCACACCAGTGCTTCAGAGTATAAACTAAACTCTCCCAATTCTTTGCCCCTATGCTGAGAACCTGCAGACCTCTGTAGCTTTTTTTTTTTTTTTTTTAAGAAATAGGGAAACCTGCTAATGAGGCAGCTCAGTGGATAAAGGTACCTGATACTAAACTTGACCACTTGAGTTGGAAGCCAAGGCCTCACTTACTGGAAGGAGAGAACCAACTCCCACAAGCTGTCTTCTGACCTTCGCCTGTGCTCCCATGATGTGCATGTGCATACACACAAAGTAAACATAATTCTTTTAATAGAAAAGAAATAAGGAAACAATCATTTAAGAAATTCCTTTGTAGGTCAGCTAGTTTTTCATATTAAATTTTTTACTTCAATTCCTACAAGTACATTATTACTAATTTTCTAAATTAAGATATTTAAGATTTAAAAGGTTAATGATTTAAGGTTGTAGTTTGAGTTAAATCTAAATTTGTGTCTTTGTTGTATAGGACTTAATACATTGTGTATTAAGTGAAGTGACAAGTGAAGATGCTAGAACCTTGCAAATATTGTGCTTTTGTCATTCATAAATAAAATCAGCCAGAAAAGAGAAAGAAACACACATGATCTGGGTGATGTGGTTAAGCAGTTGTCAGTATTAATGGTTGTTATTCTCAGTCCCCAGTGTTTTTTTATTTGAATAATTAAACTATGTAGTCTCAGGTGATATTTTCTGTTCTCTGTGTTTTCTAATAATACTAAGGATAATGCATATAACATGGTATCTGAGGTCTGTTGAGACCTAACTACCTTACTGGCTATATGAACTTGAGTCAAATGATGGTTGGTTATCTAATCTGTAAAAGTGGGACTGGTATCCAATTAAAGAGGAAAGCCTACTAAAAGACATATATAATGATCTCAGGTGAATTCTGGTGACATTTTTATGTATCTGGTTTTTTGTTTTGTTTTTGTTTCTTTTTTTGGATTATGGACCATATATAATGATGAAATTGCTAAATTTTGGATTTTTGTAGAATTTTATAAGTTGTACTAGTTGGAATAATGAAGGCAATTCTTGAATTATCTAGGAACTTTTTTGTAAAGCTTTTCTTGAGCAACTATGCTTGGCTCCTCAGAGAGCAGTGAGTAATAGTTACCAGTGATCTATTTAACATTTAACATCCATAGTTAAATTTACATCTAGCAAGTTTGTAAAGCACTAGATCAACTACCTGACTCTTACACACAAACAGGTCCACATGTGTATAAATAACGCTTTTTCTCCAGATACATACCTTAAATTTCTTCAGAAAAATGTAGAAGCTAAAGTGGCACTCAGTGGTAGAATAGACATGTAGCACTCAAAGAGCTCTGATTCATGTTTGGTGGATGGGTGGATGGATAATATCTGATTCAGATATTTGGACCATATTTAGATCTCAGTTATTCAGAATAATGTCAGCAAAAATGGCTACAAATCTCTAAGATCACTGCAGTCCCATCATTAATCATGTTTCTATTAATCAGTGAACTAGTTGCTTTAAAAAAAAAAAGGATACAGAGAAATACACAATAAGCTTTAAAGAGCTTATTATCTGATTAGTAGATAAAGTGATGGCATGCAACTAATTATAGAATAAACTTCATTCAAGTTTCTTTGATTCATTCATTCATTCATTGGTGGAGGGGTTGGGGAGAGAGAAAGGGTCTCACTTATGTAGCTCTGGCTGACTCGGAGTTCCCTGTAAAGAATAGAATAGGCTGGCCTTGAGCTCAAGAATTTAACTGTCTCTCCCTCTCCCTAGTGATAGGAAAGGCGTGTACTACCAAGCCCAGTTCAAGAATGTATCAGTAATATCTAAAGCATCATGCTAACACTGGACTTGTCGTACTGTCAAAGTTCCTGAGGTCTAATGCAGTTGCTGGCAGAATATAAGTAGAACAGATAGATCTTCCAGGCTTAGGGAGATGGCTCTTGTAGAGGACCTGGATTGGTTTCCATCAACCACATGGTAGCTCACAACCAGCCTCCCATAACTCCATTCCAGGAGATCCAATGCCCTCTTCCGTCCTTCATGAGTACTAGGCATGCAACATGTACATATACATACAGACACTGACACACTCACACACACACACACACACACACACACACACACACACACACACACAAGTAAGTCCTAAAGGGTAGAGGAAAAGGGGAGGACCATAGACTTAAATATTAAAAGTTCTTCAGTATGACAGATTCTAATAATAGTGGCCTAAAAAGGCAACATCAGATTGCTATGATGGCTCATCTGGTAAAAGTGCTTTCAGCTCTGGAATCCGTGGTGGAAGGAGGGAACCTGCTCCTAAAAGTTGTTCTCTGAGTGCGTGTATACACACATGCACATAAATAGAATACGTTTCAAACTGGGACATGAGTTATCATCCAGGTAAACATTAAAAACCTGAAAGCAGATATCAAATAAGACCCAAGTCTGGATCTTAGAATCTGGGCAAAGCCTGATAAGAGGTGTGGGCTTAGGGTAGGTCAAAACATACCTAATAGTTAACATTACATTTTTTAGTTTAACAAGGCTGGCTATGGTCAGATACTGTATTTTCATTTTTTAGGTTTTCTTACAATTAAATACAACAAAGTATAAAGTCCTACAGTTGTACCAGATTGCATGTCAGAGAAGCTTTGCAAAATCCCGGGTTGTCATCTTGATGTTTATTGTAGTCCAGGGAGTAAGGAAATGAATGCGATATAAAAGCCAGTGTATTCGTGTGTTCCTTGTCAAACACTGTCTTTGGGTTAAACAAAGAGTATGTCGAGAGTTAGATTTGCATATAACATAGGAACCATTTTTTAAAATGGTGTTTGCATTTCAGAGATTAAAAGCTGCTTTGACCCAGCAACATCCTCCAGTTACCAATGGTGATACTGTAAAAGGCCACGGCAGTGGATTGGTTAGGGCCCAGTCAGAAGAGTCTCGTCCACAGTCCTTGCAGCAGCCAGCCACGTCCACTACAGAGACTCCGGTACGTGTGTTGCTTTCACCGTTCACCATTCTGGTCATCCTTAAAAAGAAAATACAGTACAGCTTAGTGACTTCTGTATATAATTATAGTCTATAAGCTTATGAATAGAGTATAAATATAGCCATCTTAATTTGATATTTGTTTTGTGTTGATAAAGAATAATTTTTCAAATTTATCCTTTGGATCACATGCTAGTAGTCAGAAGTTCTCATTCCTCAGCATCATATCCAAGAGGTTTATTTGATTTTATTTTGTTTTGTCTCCCACACTGTTACAGTCTGTGGCATGGTTTGGGATTTGTAAGACTAAGAGGGCACCTAACATTGGACAGTTCTATTATGCAGTCTGATTAATGACTAAAGATTTATATCCTGGGCTGAATAAACTGGTCCATTAATGAAAAGCCAAGGCCCCTATGGGGCTCTCCACACCTGGAAAATAAATATTGTAGAAATAACTATTTTAATGCAACTGGCATATTTAATATTTTTTTTACTTCAAAATAGAATTGAAAAAAGTTATAAATTTATAGTGACTGGTTTTCAAAGAATTAATGATATAAAATCAGTTAAAAATAGCATTTGTAAAAATAGTTATCAAAATACACATACTTTTTTTTTCTCTTATTGTCTAGCTGTGGGTTTCTGTAGTTTTTCCCATATGCTGCTGTAGGAATTTTGTCTGATAATGGCTGAAAAAGGCATGGATCTATGAGTATAGTAGAATTTCTTTAGCAAGACACTAAAAAATACATTTTAAGGAAGATATTGACTATATATTGCATTGAGCATTTCACTATCACATAGTTATTGAAAAGGGATTCAGCCATAGGGTGAATTTTGTTCCACAGTGCTGATGTCATCAAGGCATACAACATAAAGTTAGCAACGCCCCCTTTTATACTGTGTCTTGCCCCTGTTAATTTACTTACTGCACACTCACAGGTAAGCTCTCCATATTGTCACAGGCTTCTCCAGCTCACACAACTCCACAGACCCAAAATACAAGTGGCCGTCGAAGAAGAGCAGCTAATGAAGATCCTGATGAGAAAAGGAGGAAGTTTCTAGAACGAAATAGAGCAGCAGCTTCAAGATGCCGTCAAAAAAGGAAAGTATGGGTTCAGTCCTTAGAGAAGAAAGCAGAAGACTTGAGCTCACTAAATGGCCAGCTGCAGGTATGGGCGTAAATGCAGTTTACTTCTATTGATTAGTTAGGAACACAGTTTTTTTTGTTTTGTTTTTTTGGTTTAGTTGTTTGTTTTGGTTTGGTTTGGTATGTGTGGCTTTTTAAGTCAAGGTTTCGATATTTAGCCCTGCTGTCCTGGAACTCCCTCTGTAGACCTGGCTGGCCTCCAACTCAGAGAGCCTCCTGCCTCTGCCTCCTGAATGCTGGGTTTAAAGGTGTGCACCACTACTGTCTGGCTAGGAACATAGTTTTTACATTTCTCTCTATGTGATCCTGCAAATACTTTAGGACATGATATATGTGGCACATATGTGGACTCAGTGGTAAGCCATGGTTTCCTAAACTTTGTGAATTCTGACATGAAGTATTACTAAGCTTTCAGCCCAGGCACAATGAAGAAATTTTATCTGTAACTGTTTATTTATGTGGTACACAAATACTGTAATTACCTTGCTTGAACTTTATAAAGTTGTTATTTTAGGTTTATTAACCACAAAGTTGTTCAGTGGCAGTTTTTACATTCTTTCTTTGAATTACAGTTCTATTGTTCTTTTCTTTTTTTTTATTTTATCTTAAGTGACTAGTGCATATGAAAGGTGCCAGATTGACAAGCTTTGGAAACTGAAGGCTTCTAATTATCCACAGGACAGGTACTATTCGGCCAGTGCCATAACAAATTATTTTATACTGCCCTGCTGATGTGCCTCAAATACATTTCTTAGGACCTCGTGTGTTATAAAGATTTTAAGGCTCTCCATTTAGCTGTTTGGTAAGTGTCTTAGGGTTTCTATTCCTACACAAAACATCATGACTGAGAAGCAAGCTGGGGAGGAAAGGGTTTATCCAGCTTACACTTCCACTTTGCTGTTCATCACCAAAGGAAGTCAGGACTGGAACTCAAGCAGGTCAGGAAGCAGGAACTGATGCAGAGGCCATGGAGGGATGTTACTTACTGACTTGCTTCCTCTTGCTTGCTCAGCTTGCTCTCTTATAGAACCCAAGACTACAGCCTAGGAATGGCACCACCCACAATGGGCTGGGCCCGCCCCCCTTGGTCACTAGTTGAGAAAATGCCTTACAGCTGGGTCTCATGGAGGCATTTCCTCAACTGAGGCTCCTTTCTCTGTGATAACTTCAGCTTGTGTCAAGTCAACACATGAAATCAGCCACTACAGTAAAATTTGCAATAAAAGTATCAGTACCAAATGTGTTTCTCTCCTTCCTTCCTTCTTTCTTTCCTTTATCACGTTCATTCTTTCTTTGTTTTTGTCATTTTGCTTTTGATATTGTGAATATTCTTCAGTAGTATCTTTTGAACTAACAATTAACTAGAAATTAATGTTAATAAGTTATAGTTGTTTATTATAGGTCAAGTTTTTGTTTGTTTAACACCAGGACTAGAAGTTAGGGCTGCAATATTCTACTACATTGCCTCCTTTATTATTTTGGAGTTTTAGCATAGGGAGCTAAATTGCCCAAACTTGCTTAAACTCAAGATCTTCTGGTCTCAGCTTTCCAAGTAGCTGGTGTTGTGAACATATGAGTAGATCAATCTTTTGAATTATCCATTCCCTGTTTTAAGTGACTCTTCCTATATAAATACAACTTAGAGTAAGAGGGACAACTTGCTTCTTAAATCTATGTTAAAGGTGCCACAAATAAAATTGTTTAAATTGTGTCCTGTTGGGTAAGTGTTAACTTACCCAAACTAAATTTTATAACAATAAAATTTTCCTATGTGAGACAGACAGACATCCTTAAAAGCCTTTGTTGCATTTTGTATATTGATTTGGTTATTTTAAGACAAACTGATTGCCTCTTAAAAAACTTATTTTTAGCCATCTAACGTGTAATTTGAAAAAAGATTAATCATGACTTACTAAACAGCATAAACTCCAAATATATACTAGAATTTAGTAAGAAATATCATTATCCTGACAAATGAATTTACTAAAAAATAGTTTCTTAGAGTAGATTTCATTTCTCTTTTCAGTAAAATGAAACAGATTATACATACACTGATGTACGTGTAGACCATGAAAACTATTCTTTGCCAAACCTAATTAAAATATCAATCACTATTATTTACATTATCAGATACTCATGCTAAATGAATTAAGTATATCTTTTTATTGTTCTTAAAACTTTTTAAAAGTTTTTTGAAATTATAATTTACATACGTTTCTCTCCCCCTTTACTCCCTCCAAACTCAGAATATACTCCTTCCACTCTCCTTCAAATTCATGACCTTTTTTTTTTGTTTCAACAAATTATTACTTCATACACACACACACTAAATATAACCTGTTGAGTCTGTATAATGCTGTGTGCATGCTTTGAGACTGACTTTTTTGATACTAGACAACCAACTGGTATATTCTTCCCTGGGGGGGCACCACCTGTCCCATTCCCAGTTTACCTCAGCTACTTGTAGTTCTCAGTGTGCGGTTGCAGCACTGTGGTCTCTCCAGTGTCCAGTTTGGCATGTTCATTGGTATCATTCTTGTTCAGCTCACATTTGGATAAAATGATGTTGCTGAGACTTTATGAATGAGAGAAGGGATTAGTAGGGTACAGGTGATCTGTCTGATCAGGGAAATAGAAAAGGGAGGGGCTCCTCAAGGAGAGGCAGAGAGGTTGATACAGAAGAAGGGGTGGAGACAAGTGGTCTGATAGGGGAAGTGGAAAGGTCAATACAAAAAAGAGAGAAGTGGGGTGGGGTTGGGGATTTAGCTCAGTGGTAGAGCGCTTGCCTGGCAAGCACAAGGCCCTGGGTTCGGTCCTCAGCTCCGAAAAAAAAAACCAAAAAAACAAACAAAAACAAATAAAAAAGAGAGAAGTGGGTAAAATAACATGGATGTCTGAAAAAGCCACAAGGAATCATACTATTATGATTCAAAATACAACTTAAAAACTATAATATTCCATGTATGAATATACATAAAGCTTTTTTCATCTGAATGAAAAAAGCCACAAGGAGTCATACTACTATTTTCAAAGTATAATTTGAAAAATTATAATAATCCATGTATGAATATACATACACTTTAATGACCCTTTCTCATCTGGGCAGATGAAGATTTCTTCCAAGAGCCAAAGACCACCTTACAAAGCCTCCAATACCAGACATGTGATACTCTTTTTAGTTGTTGTCCAAGAGACTCACAAAACATAGTCTATTACTGTTGCCCTTGATAACCCCCAGAGGTAGAAGGTAAGTTTGTATTGCTAAGTTACCATGCACTCTGGAAGTAGGGCTTAGGGGCTAGAGAGATGGCTGAGTGGTTAAGAACACTGACTACTCTTACAGAGGTCCTGAGTTCAATTCCCAGCAACCATATAGTGGCTCACAACCATCTGTAATGGGATCTGATGCCCTCTTCTGGTGTGTCTGAAGACAGCTACAGAGTACATATAAAGATAGATAGATAGATAGATAGATAGATAGATAGATAGATAGATAGATAGATAGATAGATAGAAGAAAAAAAACAAAAAAAAAAAAAAGAAGAAGAAGAAGTAGGCCCCAGAGATCCCTCAGCTTGGACTGACTAAATGTCCCTTCCAGGAAGACTTGCTTTCCTATCAGAAGTTGCCATGCATCTTTTCAAAGGAGGGAGGTAACCAACAATCTTATCCAGCTGTGATACCTATGAAGCATAGCATGACACAATAACCCTGATGATGCAGTAGTGGCATGCATACTTTGATAGTAACCAACAGCTCTCTCATTGGACTTAAGACTTAATACCCACTCAGACCAAGAGGTGCTGGAAACCTAGCTTGGAGCTAGTGAAGTCATGGTTGTTGGAAAGGAATCTACAACCACATTTTTTTTTTAAATGTGGTTTGTTGTTGTGCCTGAATTGAATATACTATGTGAGAGTGTTAGATCACTCTGGACTTGGGGTTATAGACAGTTGTGAGCTGCTATGGGGTTGCTGAGAATAGAGCCCTTGTCCTCTGAAAGAACAGCCAGTGCTCTTAACTACCAACCCATCTCTCCAGCCCTTACCGTCTATTCAGAAGTACAGTAGTCTAAGGATACTTTAACCTTTTACTGTTTAGGGATATGCTATCATAGTTCTGTGCTTTAGTACAGTGTAGTTAGTATTGTTGGGCTGTAGAAAACTATTTGCACACACTCGATTTCTAGATTGCTTGACGTTTGCTCATGTTTTTGTTTTTAGGAGAGCCTAAAGACTAATCTGCTAGAAATATTTCACATTCGGCATTCTGGTTTAAGAGATAGAGGTTAGGTTTGGTGATGCACACTGAAATAATCCCAGCACTTGGGCCTAGGGCAGGAGGATTGCTACAGTTTAGAGGCAACCCTGGGACACACTGATAACCCTGTCTCAGAAAGTGAGATGTTAGTGGCCTATGTGCTTGCAATTTTATGTATACCAGTTTATTAAATATTCTCATTTATTAATATGGGGTTGATGGATGAAACCTAGATTAGTTATAGTTAATGTAAATCTAAAGGAGAAGAAATATAGTAAATTTTTTAATGTTAGTAATTTATTAAGTCCATATTATTTATTAACTCATGAGTGTTGGTGATCACTAATTTCTAATTAGGTAGATTTATTCAATTTGAAATTTTGGTGTGGAACTTTGTAAATTAATGCATCCTAAACAAAGGCTAAAATAGTCATTCTGTTGTAAGGAATAAAACAGGGCACCACTGGAATAACATTTAAATTTAGATGCATATATCACAGGCAACAAATGCATTTAACAATGCATGCTCTTTCATTGGTTCTGGTGCCTGGCATAGTGCTCAACAGTACGTATAAAGATCCATAATTCCTGAATAAGTGTAATTTCTTTTTTCTAAAGTATAAACTTGCATAATTACATTTCCAGGATGAATTTTTTCATTTTTAAAAGGTGAATGGAATCAATGAAAATTCATTCTGATTGCTGATGTTTTTAAGTTTTCAAATAATCAAAAGAACATATAACACATGTACAGTGAAGCCCTTCAGTGAGTAACATAGTGCATATGCTTCCCATGGCAAATAGCCAGGCTACCCACTTATGGCGTTCGTGTGATTTTAGTTTTTTAAAAACTTATATAAATGCTAAAACATAAACCATTGTATACTGATTAAATTTATTTAAACAGCATATGTCCCTTATTATTCTGCCAAAGAGATCCAGTTCTCATACCTTACACCTTGCTTTCTTTAAATATGTTTCTATCTAATGCTGGTAAGGCATATGAGTTGTTTCTTCTCCAGAGCGAAGTCACCCTGCTGAGAAATGAAGTGGCACAGCTGAAACAGCTTCTTCTGGCTCATAAAGATTGCCCTGTAACCGCCATGCAGAAGAAGTCTGGCTATCATAGTGAGTAATGTTCCATTACCTACAGCTGTAGGCTACATCAGTGACAGACGGCCAGAGTGAGGAGCAGAGCGACCAGAAAAACAGTGCAAGCTGCAGTTCTAGTACTTAAGATTAAGTATCAGAATTTCTGCAAGGTTATTATAGTCTGCAATAGGAAGAAAAGTTTTCCTACTTCTAGATTTTTCCCCTAGGCATTAGTATGGATCACAAGTTGGTTAGCTAAACATTTTTAAGTACACTGTTTGCTGTCAGTGATTATTTACCTTCACAGGATAACACTTTGTCTTGGATTAACAGAGCCAAACAGTTTTTCTTTTCCCGCCCCCATTTAGTACTAATGAGAATTTTTTAAATCAACTATCTTCATCCAACCATATACTATCTATTTCTAGTTTCATATCTTACTCCTTTTTTTTTTTTTTTTTTTTTTTTTTTTTCCGGGCTGGGGCCCGAACCCAGGACCTTGCGCTTCCTAGGCAAGCTCTACCACTGTGCCAAATCCCCAACCCCATCTTACTCCTTTTTAGATAGTGTCAGCATTGGACAGTATTTGTGTGATTACGAGTTTTTATGTGGTACTGTCACAGTCATTAAAATGCTAAAACAGAACTATATTGAAATGATTTGCTTATAAATTCCCTTCTAAATGCTTTCCTCTCCTAAATTGAGATTCTTCTGTTTCCAGCTTTGTAGAGGTTAATTGTGCTTTTTCATTTCTCTGATGTCCTTCTTGACAGGATGCACAGTTTTGGAACCAGCTGTTACTCCTGAGTAAATGGCCAATTTTGTCCGCCTCACACAGGTTCCTAACAAGTAACAGAGCTGCGGATACATTAGGCAATGTTCATAATACATAACCCGCAGCCTTTCTTTCATTTTTATGATTTAGTGATATTTCAGGATATTTGTAAATGTGAAGATTGTTTCAACCATATGTATCCACTTCATTTTAATTTGCCAATGTCAGTAATTCAAAAGAAGGAAACATTTTGTGTAGGATGCAAACAGTTCCTCAGGTACTCACAATAAAACTTAATGGACTACTTTACTTGTAGTCCATTGTAAGCAGTTTCATCAAAATGAGCAATATTTTTTAATTTAAACATAGACATAGCTACTCTCAATTGCCATATATATTCAGAATACTGATTTTTGTCTGTTTTGAGCATATAAGTCTCTATTATTGGATATCTAGTCATTTTGACAGGACAGTGAAACACAGTGGAGTAAATTGGAGCAATATAGAAATATGTTTAGGACTTGTATTAACAGTAATTGCTTAGGGATTAGGCCACTATGGTTCCCAGCTGACTTAGCTTATTTTCCTGTAGATGCTACTGAGTTCAACATTATGCATACATGATTTTCTTCAACAAGAAAGCTGTATTGGATTCTGATGCCTTAAAAGGAAATATATGATGATTTTGTAAAATTAGAAGAAAATTAACTCATTGTATCTAACTGAAAATCTTCAGTTTTAAAATCTTTTATTACTGATTGGATAATCCTATTTTAATTATTATGCAGGCAATATATGTAAATCAGTGATTAATTATTGTTTTATATAATTTTAGGCATTCAGAAGTGTTAATGTATCTATTGTTGAATAGGTTAAAACCTACATTTACAAATTCTTAGTAACCTTCTCTTGTGAAAATGCAAGAAATAGAAATTTTTTGTTTGGAAGGTAGTTGCATTTGGTTTTCTCCTTCCTGTTTTTTGAAAACAGGGTGTCTTTTCTTGTTATTTGTACTCATACATTAGAGAAGAAGAAGGGTTGAATTCTCAAACATCGGAGCTTTAAGCTCAAAGTGCTTCTCTTGAGTGCAGCATGTGTTCTCTAATGTTTTGATTATTCTGGTCATTTTCTCCCCTCAGCTACAAGAACTAGACATATGTGCAGATATAACTCATTGCAAAGTTATTTTATGTGCTTCAATTGTAATTACCTAATTTATAACTGATAGTTCTTTGTACTGCCTTCTGTTAGTCTAGATAAGCACTCTTGCAGTGTTTCATTTTGAGTCATTCTCTCCTATGTATTTTTATATTGTCTTATACTACCAGTCAGCCTTCTTGTCTGATGTTTTTCGAGAACCTAACATTCAGACAAAGGTTAGCTTGTTGTTTTCCTGAAGAATAGTAGCAAAATAAATAACAGCTTTTTAGTATTCTCTTGATTTGAACTGTCATTGACAGTGTTTTCTTCAAATATGACATTGGCATAAGGATGTTACAATACTCATTGTTGCTTAAAATATTTTTCTGGGGGTTGGGGATTTAGTTCAGTGGTAGAGCGCTTGCTAGGCCCTGGGTTCGGTCCCCAGCTCCGAAAAAAAAAGAAAAAAGAAAAAAAATATGTTTTTAATTGTATTCATTTTAGATTTTTCCCCCCAACGGACAAAGTCTTGTTTTATTTTAATGACTGATCCATGTGAGGCCACAGCCAGGCCACTGTGTACAGACGTGAGGGAAGCTTTATTTATTGGTCTCTTCCTCCTTGGACAGAGTCTTGAAGATCTCTTCCTTCTTGGCCTGGAGGCACTCCTCCTTCCTTGGTCTTAGACCTTCCAGCCTCAGCCTGGTCAGCCCGTAGCTTCTTGTAGTCCTTGTCTGCCTTCAGTTTGTGGATCTGCTCCATGAGAATCTGCTTGTTTTTTAATACATTCCCTTTGACCTTCAGGTACAGGCTGTGATACATATGGCAGTCAGTCGTCTTAGATTCCCGGTATCTCCTGAGAAGCTAGTACAGGATCCTCATCCTTCTCATCCAGGTCACCTTCTCAGGCATCCAAGCATTGGCAGTACCCTTCCTCTTCCTTATGCCCATATGCCTGCCCATCTGTCTGGTCAAGGTGTTTTCCCAGCAGCGAGCCTAGGAATGAAGATTCACAGGTTTCCAGATGATTAGCCCATCTTTGATCAGCTTCCTGATCTGCTGACAGGAGTTGGCGCTGGCGATTTCATTGGTTTGATTGGGATCCAACCAGACTTTTTTTTTTTTACCACAGCGGAGGACACTAGAGGCAAGCGTCTTCTGTAGCCTGAATATACTCATGGCTGCAGACATAGCAGGGAAAGGCCAATTTAGATTTCTGATTGAAATTTTATTATAATTGTAGTTTGAGGTCAGATTTGATTCAGGGAAACATGTTTACACTTACAGCACGTTATGGAAAAGATAGAATTTCACCTCACTAATATATTTTAAAACTGGTTTCAAAAATACATGGATGTGAGGCTGATGTATAAATTCTGTAAGAACTACCATATTTCAAAAAATTCTTAAAATGAGGATTTTTATTTATACTCATTATAATTGCCAAGTATTTTTTTCCCTCCACAAGATACCCACTGTCCATCCTCTACATAAGAAATCATGGAGTAGTTGGCAGGACAAGATGGCAGGTGACGTTAAGATTCTGCTCTGTGTATTTACAGGTTGTTACTAATGTTCTCAAGAGGTGGATGGTACCGGGCTTTGTATGTTTAAGTGGGCAATTATATCTTACCAATTGGGTCAAAGGTAAAAAAAAAAAAAAAAAATCATGGGGTAATCAGTAGGCACCTGGCCGTCAGTAAATAGACTGACTGGTCTGCATCCTAACATTACTAGAAAGCTTGCATACTTTCTAAATACTTAGCTAAAACTTATTTTTAGTGCCAGGTAAACAAGTCACATAGAAAACATTCAAGTTGAACATGTCATTACACACCTGTAATCCCAGCACCTAGGAGGCTGAGGCAAGATGATTGGCCATGAGTTTTAGACCATCCTGTGCTACACAGTAAGACCCTGTTTCAAAACCTAAAAGAAGGAAGAGAAATAAGAGTATCTAGTAAATGGTATTTAATTTTGAGTGGCAGCAAAGAAAACTAAGCTATATCATTTAGGGATTATATACCACTTTGGTAAATGCAAACACATGAGGGTCAGAATAAAGAAATGTCCAAAGAGTAATTGCATGTGAAGAAGGAAAAAAGTATCATTGACAATGTCTTCAGTGGATTTGAACGCTGGGCCCACATTGTGTATGTTATCATGATGCCTAGAACTTGAAGATTTAGAAAATATTTATCTCTGTTGAGCATCAGTTTTTTTAACAAATAAAATTCTAATCTACTAAAATAAAGATAAGAGATCTTTTTTGTTCAGGTCTAAATATTGTAAATTTGTTTCCATAAATACTGAAGATCTCTTCAGTTTCAATATCTGAAGTTTCGTATGAATATATATTTGAATAGCTCTAACAGCTGGTGACATTTAGTCTTTGAATATTACTTATTCTCATGTGAATGCATCATTAGATTCAGGTGTCATAATCATGACTGCAGTAGATGGAAATTCAGGCAGAAAAAAATACAGTTATGGTAAATGCAGAGGGAATAATTAAAAATATAATTTGTATATAAGATTCATTTTGTTTAAGACAAAATGGTTATAAATGGTTTTTTATATTTTAACAAGAGTGACAGGTAGGCAAATAGACTAGCTTTGTTAAATGTGTTGCCTAGTGCATTTTTTCTTTTTTCTTTTTTTTTCGGAGCTGGGGACTGAACCCAGGGCCTTGCACTTGCTAGGCAAGCGCTCTACCACTGAGCTAAATCCCCAACCCCTGCCTAATGCATTCTTGAGTAATTCTTTGTAAGCAGCTATATTCCAAAGGCTTACCTCACTTTCTTGCTGTATTAAGACCAGGTCTTGTTCTTGAGCTTACACTGGCCTAGAACTGTACATACCAGGTTGTCACCAGATTTGCAGTCTTTCTGTCTCTTCTCTGGGTAGTCCTGAGATTGTGGATGTGCACTGCCACCTCCTCCTGCCTCTTTTCTGTGGATTTGTGTGTTTGGTTATTGGCAGGGTCTCATTATATTGCCCAGATTGGCCTTGCACTTAGAGATCTGCCTGTTTCCGCCTCTTGAGTACTGGGAAAAAGGCTTGTACTTGGCTCTGCCTGATTTTCTTTGACCCTATTTAGCAAGTATGCACACCCTGATGATCCCATGGTGTGTAGTTGTGACTTCATTTGGCCTGTCTCAGACACAGTTGGCTACTTTCTAACTAGAGCCACTATTCAGTTTATTTCATTTGTACAGCTTGTCCTGAGTAACCACTACTGTAAAACACCTTTCAGCTTTGTGTGTGGATTCACCTCAGTAATGCTTTTTGGTCAACTTGTATTTTTCTTTTTACCACTCAGCTGCTGATAAAGATGACAGCTCAGAAGACCTTTCCGTGCCAAGCAGCCCACATACAGAAGCGATCCAGCACAGCTCTGTCAGTACGTCCAATGGAGTCAGTTCAACATCAAAAACAGAAGCCGGAGCCACTTCAGTCCTCACCCAGATGGCGGACCAGAGCACCGAGCCTGCACTTTCACAGATTGTCATGGCTCCTTCCTCCCAGGCACAGCCCTCAGGAAGTTGATTAAAACCTGCAGTGCAACAGGTTTAGATACTGATTAGTGACTTCAAAGGGAAATCAAGGAAAGACCAGTTTGCATTTATGCGAAATCTGTGGTTGTAATTTTTTTTTTACTTGAAGTTAAATTTGTCTCTAGAGTTGATATAGCGGCAGTTGGTGATCAGACTGAATATGTTTTTAGTCTCTGGAAGACTGATTTTGCTTTTTTTTATACATATTGTTAAGATTTATTAATTTTCCTGTGCTCAATGTGTAAATTGTATCATAATTCATTGTGGTTTATTTCACTTTGATTTAGTGGTATTTTAATAAATGGGGGTGTTACTGAATCACTCTTCCCACTTCCATTTCTTTGCCCACCCCTTCACCCTGAGCTGTGATGGTAGTCTTGTTATCATTTATACCAAAGTTCTGCAGAATCCCTATTGTCTTTGTAATATGAACAAAGTTGTAAGGCACTAGGGAAGAGAAAGACAGAAAGTTCCTTTTAGTCTTTTTGCCTTTTATTTTGCACATTATGCAAAAGGAAGAATATTAGAAACACTTTTTTTTAAGTGAGTGAAAATATGGTAAGACATTTAGTGCTTTGAGCACATTCTTAGACTAATCAAGGTTATTCATCGCCCTGCAATGTTTTTAAGATTAAGTAAACAAAAATTTTGGAATCTTGAGCATTTCAAAAATGACTTGATTTTTTAAGTCTTAAATTCAGTATTTTAAACCTGTGTTCTTGAGGCTGAAAACTATGAAATTATATAATGTATGATACAGGGTTATCAGACTAGTAATTTTTTAAATTTGCTCTTGTCATTTGGGATTTGTTTTGTCTGGGATTTTGTTGTGTGTGATTTTTGTTTTGTTTTGCAGATTTCAGGTAACAAAGTGAGGAGCTTATGCATAATGAAGTGTGATGTGGTTGCCAGAAAAGCCTAAAATTATGACTTAGAAATGTTAAGACTGTTTCCCCCATTGTCATACTTGTACTTGCGAGCTAACTTGTACTTATTCTTGTGAAAGCACTGTCATCTTTTAGTAGCCAATTTTGATAATGTTTCTCGTGGAAAAAAATCAGTATCTATCTTTAGAACAATGTAATTATAATGTGGGAATGTGAGTGAGAGAATGAGTGTGTGTGTGTGTATGTGTGTGTGTGTGTGAGCATCTTCCACTAGTTTATGCCAGCGATATTGCTTGAATGTTTAACGATGCCTTCAGTGTGATGCTGGCAATAGATGACTGCAGTTTCAGATGCCATTACTGTGCAGGCTTGGATAACTAACATTCCATGATGTAGCTTGTTCTGATGAGATGATTGTAGTTACACTTTGCTCATTATCCAGTCATCTGTGGAATACTGAGTTTTCTAATGTGCCATTATCTATTTTTATTCTGCAGTTATGTTAAAAATACAGTACAATATTTTAAATAGACTAAATTGTTAAACATAAAAATAAAAAAAAGTAGTAGATGTGTGTAAGAAAACTTTGTAAAATAGTTATGAGTCCTACCCAGTAGCAACTTCTGGCGTTCAAGCAGGATTCCATTCTGTAAATACCTGTAATGTGTTTATAATAAGTTGTGTAGTCTGTCCTGCATCCATACTACATTATTGCTATGGTGTTGGTGTCATCTCTTAAAGAGACCGACATTTCCAAAGCCTGTATGGAATGCCCTTGAGAGGGGACACCCATCCCACATGCCTAAGTTCCAAACTGGGAAACATGCAAATCATCTAAATGACATTTCAGGACTTTTAAGTATGAAGGTAATAGGAATTTTGTTACTGGGCTTATTAAAAATGAGAGCATTTTGGTTGCCGATCCTATTTGTATCTATTACTTCACCTGATCTCATACTTAATCAGTTTTAATCACAATTTTGTCATAGTTATGCTAAGGAGTTGATCTCAAAGGCACAAAACATGGATTCTCCATGCAAGCTTTTGTTTTAGTTGGTCAAAGCCTCCATGTCTCACCCTCTGCACCCTCTCGACATTTTTCTTTCATCTTGCGATTTGTGCAAGCTTCGGTTCTTTGGTAACAGATTCTTGCAACTGTAAAGTAGAAGTACATAGATGTGAGAAGTCATGTTAATGACCTTACCACGGTTGACAGAGCTCTCGTTGTAAATCAGTCTGTACTCAGCAAATAAAAATCATTATTAGTTGTATAAATACAAAAAAATTCCATTTTGAACTCCAGGATGTCACACTACTTCTGTACTTAGCATTTGAGTCCTTATATTTGCAATGTTACACAAACTGTACTATTTTCTTTTATGTACAGTTTGCATGACTAAACCATCAGAGAATAAATTCTATCTTTAAATTATGTTTATAATTTGCTTGTTTTTATCTATCTTTCACCAAAGGAATACCTGATGCTTTTTTCCCACTTAAGGGCATTTGATTTCCTCAGAAGAGCATGAGATTCTGTCCATTTCTGTACACTCCTCTCCCTTGGAACACCCTTTAACCACCAACAGGCATTGCTTCTATTCTTTCTTTAGGTTCCACTGACATGCAGTAAGTGACTTTTCCATTTTATGTGGTCCATCTGGGACGCCACCCAAACTTTAACCGTGAGGTCCACCACTACCCTAGAAAATATCTTAACCCATGTCCACCACTGAATTATCCTCCCCTCATCTGCCCTTCTTCCACAGCCTTTCATCAGTTGGTGACCGTTCTTTCAGCTACTTAGGCCAAGACAACTATGTCACCATCGATTCGTCATTCTCACAGCCTGTGGACACCCAATCTATCAAGAAATGGTGTTTGCTCTTCCTAAATAACCCAAAATGCAGCCACTTCAAGACATTTACAGTTTGAGCCCTGACCCATGCTCTCATGGCTTCTCAGATTGCTGTTGCCTCATGTCTCTTGCCTTCTATCCCTGCGTGCCATAACATCTCTAATAGAGCAGCCAAAGTGGCACTCTCAAAATTTGTCACAGACATCCTATATCCTAGATTGGATCCCCTTTTCACTCAGAGCTGCCTTCAGGCCCTAGACTGTTCCCCAGTTATGTCCTGTTACCTCAGCTGACCTCTTTCTTTCCTACAAGGTTCTCAGGAAATGAATACCTAGTGCTCCTGGTGTCATTGTTGTGTGCATTCTTAAAATTGTCCAATAACCCAAACCAAATCTCTGCTTTTCTGGAACTTGCATTTTAAAGGGTGCTGGAAATTACTGGGAAACAGTAAATTATGAGGTAAGTACTGAGTGATAGCTTGGACCAGTTTTCTAAACTGCATTTGGAGTAGCATCTTAATAATAGCAATACAACTGAACCAGACAGGAAATGCAGTGAATTGTTGAGCTCGTTCAAATGTCCCCACTCTGTTGGTGTGATAATACGACATGCCTCATGGTGACAAGCTGATGTACATCCATACATGATTTATCGCAGTGTAAAGGTACTTAAGTTGGACTGCTTGTCCAATTGAAGGTTGTTCCAAACTCACTTAAGCAGATATAGTCACAGTTTTTCTTTTTAAATTCTTATTAAAATACTTCTCCTAAAATATAGTCTAATTGCCTCCCTTAGCCCCTCCAAGACCCTCCTCCTTACCTCCTTACCCACTCAAATTCACACCCTTTCTCATTAGAAAACAGACACCTAAAAAATATTAATGATAAAAACAAACAAATGTGACAAAACAAATAGGAAAAAAAAAGAGCCAAAGAAAAAGCACAAGAAACAGACTCAAGACACATTAACACAGAGAAATCCCATAAAAACAAATGGAAACCATAATATATAAGCAAAAGACCAGTAAGGGTTTTTTTGTTTTTAAAAAGCCCAGATGGTGCATTCTGGGAAAAGTCTTCCCAAAACACCCTTGAGTTGGTTTTGTGTTGGCCTCCATCGCTGAGCATGGGCTGTGCCATTAAGTCATACTGTTTTTCAAGTAATATTTGTATAATATGCTAGAAGTTATTAGAATTTTAAAGAATGAAATACTTTAATGTGTATGTGTGTGTTGTTTTATTAGACACAATGCCTTTGCATGTTACAGGCTATTGTCTAGCAGAAACAACGTTTCCATGTGAATGAGAGAACTTGATGTTACTGCAGTGATCTGGAAACAAACCTGTCAAATCTCCAAGATGTGTCCTCTAATGAGAAGATTTTCTCTAATTTTGAGCAAATGAGGGATGTTTTGAAATTTTCAAATTCTCCTTTTCTTGACTTACTCCTAAAGAAAGATAATTGCTAGTTACTATTAAAAGTAGCTTTTTGAGTCCTACATCTGTAAAGCCTAATTTGATGCCTGATACTTTGTGGAAAATAGAGGAAAATCCCTTATAGTCCTAGGATTTCAACTTTGGTAAATGTGGGTGCAAACACACAGTACCTAGAGAACATAGATAACTAAAACAGTACGTTAAAGATACTTTGAAGAAATAAATTTTAAATCTGACATTTCTAGATTACTGACACAGACCATTTTCTGACTCGTGGTTGTGAAAAAGCATGTCTTTAAATACAAATGAACTTTCTCCATAACTACTCCATATGCTTGTGTGTGTGCTTTTAAAGTGCAGCGGGACTTTCCAGTTACCAGTGCTGTAAGCTGAGATGTGGGTGTCCAGAGAGAGGTAGCCTCCTGTGTGGGAAAGGAATCGGAGAATAGACTCATTTCTAAAGAAACGTTTCAACTCGGGGTACATACAGTATGCAAATTACACCTACTGCCACAAAATGCACCCAGTGGAAATGTCACCAGTTGTTGGAGCCTGGTCCAGGTGCTTCCAGGCTCTTGGCCTTTTATCAAAAAATAAAAAATAAGGGCTTGTACTTAACTGCAAAAGAAGCAGGGTGATTTTATTTGGAATAAAGTGGTAGTTCATATTAAAAGGATACACTGTCAAGATTAATAGCAGACCGCAGAAGTTACGGTACTCTCTTTGTAGTTTCAGGGAAGGAGAGGCTGGTTTCTAAGAACTTTGGTTTGGATGGTTTTCTATTTTGATTGGTGGGTGAGGTTATATAATTTACTGCACATGGCTCTTCCCATAATGCATCTAGCTTTATCTGTGCGACTGATTATGCATAGGCATGATATACTGAAAGGTTATTAGAGGACATACTTTTGCCTTACTGTGCACACACCCAAAACCAGCTCAAAAGGACCCTTCATATTTAGATACAGTGCTAATATACTTTAAATGGTCAATTTGTTACCAGAAGTAGGGAAATGTACACCATTATTCGAGATGGTAGTACATGTAGCTCAATGAAGCATAGGATGTCCCCATAGTCTCTGGCATTTAAATGCTTTCTCCTCAGTAAGTGGCCCTGTTTGGGGAGGCTTATAAGGTGTGGCTGGCCTTGGTGAAAGAAACATGTCACTGGGGGCAATTTTTTGATTTTTGAGACAGGATCTCGATATGCACACTATGATGGCCTCGAATTCAGAGATCTTCCTGCCTTTACTTCCTAAGTGCCAGGATTGCAGGCTTGTGCCACTTCAAGTTCACTCTCTGGTTGCTATTTGAGGGCTGAAGTGTGAGTTCTCCGCTGTTTCTGCTGCCATTCTTCCCGGTTGTGATAATGCTGGATGGAACCATAAGCCCCCCAAGCCCACCCTTCTATAAATTACTTAGTTCACAGTGCTTTATCACAGCAATAGAAAGGTTCTAATACAGAGGCATTCCAGAGTTGCCAGGTGCTTTGTTTGGAGAGGTTGTGTGCATAAAACAGAAAGGAGCTAGGCTGCAAAGCGCATTACCACAGGAGGTGATGTGCATAACCCCAAAACAATTTGAGGTTGCAAACTAAACTGCCTGCCTGCTTCAGAAATGCTTCGGAAACGAGCTACTTGAATACAACAAACACCGTGTGGCACTGGAACCTACAGTTAAAGGGAAAAGACGCATTGCCCTATCCTGTTACAGCCGTCTAGAGCACGATCTCAAAGGTTAATTTTTTTTTTTAATGACGCATTATCAACAAACAAGCTGCAAGGGTTCTGTCATGTAATGGTCCACACCCTTGCGTTGTTTTGCCTATAGTTGATGGACATGGCTTTCTGAGTGTATTCTCATCTCCATCACACATCCTTGCTAGACAAGACCATACCATAGCTCCGTTTTGCATTACATTTTACATTTAAGGTACCAATCCCTAAGATAGAACTTTTAAAATTTGTCTTTGTGGTTTTAAATGCATTGAAGGATTGTTCCTCACTGATTCTTTTGAAAGGGTTCTAACTCTAAAGTCATCATGATGTCAAGAGTTGGCCTGTTGTGTTCACTTAGCACTTTTGTGTGTGTGTGTGTGTGTGTGGATTTTGCTTCCTATGAAAATAAACAAATGAGAAAGTTTCCTCAAATGAGCTCCTGTTAGCAAGTTACTTTTTAAAAAGGCATGTTAATTACGAAGAAGCGCTCCTTTCCAAAGTCTGAAACAAACATTAAGCAATTCCTCTGCCTTCTAGTGCTGTGATGAAACACTGACCAAAATCTAGTTGGGGAAGATAAGATTGATTTCACCTCACAGCTTGTAATCCAGCATACAGGGACGCTGGGGCAGGAACTGATGCCGAAGCCATAAAGGAGTGGTGCTCACTGGCTTGCCACCCATGAATTGCTTAGCCTTTCTTATAGCACCCAGGATGGCCAGTCCATGAGTGGAACCACCCACATTGATCCCTCCCATGTCATTAATCAAGAAAATGCACCACAGTCTCACCCACAGGCCAATCTGGTGAGGTTCCCTCTTCCTAAATAACTCTAGCTTCTTTCAAGTTGATGTAGAACTAGCCAGTGTGTCCTTACTTGGTATGGATGACTGAGCAGAGTTTAAAAGGATAGCACTCTCCTTTAGGAGTTTTCATAATAAATGCACTCTGTGATGTTCATGAAAAAATAAACATTGTTATTGTCTTCAGAAATAAATTCTGATTGTTATCCATCAATATTGTGTGATCTTTGGTTTGGTTTTCATTCTTTATTATGTTTTTAATCTGCAATTTAAATATACAGGTAGGTAGTCTGTTTGGGGGAGCTGCATTTGTTAAAATTTATTATAGGGTCTAACTAGCATCAATTGCAATTATGTGTCACAACGTAGTTAAGTTGGACACCTGAAAGTTTACTGGACACACACTTACTCTCTTACCCCATTGTCTAAATTCTGTTACACATCAGTTTATTCCACCAGTGCTTTTAAAGATGACTTCTAGCATCATGGGACAGTCTGCTAGGCAGACAACCATGTAAAATAGACAAACCTAAGCAAAGAGCCTCAGATCATCTCATGGCACGGAAGTTCAATTCAGATAAAACCGGCTGCAGTTCTTCACGACGTAAAACATATTTGTGACAAGATGACATTTGGAAAATCGGGTGCATTCCCATTGTTTTTATTGCTAAATGTCTTCTTTATCTTTTGAGGCGTTCTATGTGCCTTAAGAGCAATGAGCAGTCTTTGAAATGGCATTGATCAATAATTCAACAACTTGAATAAAATAGATGTGTATGTCTGCTGTGGCTGTAAAATTCAAGTCATAATTTAAACTTTTCAGCATCTTGCTTGAAATTCCCCTCCCCCTCACACACACTAGCTCTCTTAACACGTTAAAAAAAATAAAAACTGATGTGTTTTACAAATGAGAGTGCTCGTGAGTTCACTACAGGCGTGGGAAAGACGACCTTGGCTAGTGAGGACCCATGAAGCGCTGCTTTGTGCTTAAGTGTTGACTGTTGTCAGGACTACCACATAAATAAAGACTCACAAGCAGGCAGGGGCCATTTGAAAGGCAACATGTTTGTTATATAGCTATCAAGAAAATATTTACATTCTAACAACTAACAAACAATTTGGTTTTTGAGATGACCCCATGACCTAGACTGGTCTTGAAGTCACTATGTAGCTGAGGATGACTTTGAATGCCTGATCCTCCTACCTCCCCCTGGAAAGTGCTAGTGTAGACAGGTATGTACCACCAGACCGCTGCATATTCATCACTGGGGGTCAAATGCATCCCTGTGCGTGCTAAGTGAGCACTCTGCTAACATGAACTACAGCCCCAGCCAGAAAATGGGTTTTATGAGATTAAAAAATAAGGGATAAACCACATTCGATTTGGGCCTCACTTGAAATTATGGATGGAATCAGGACAAAGGAAATTAACATGAGTAAAAGTTTCAACAAACAAATGTGCTGTGCTCATGCCACAATGGGGAGATAGGAAGGAGCACATGGAGGGTGAGAAACTATAGCAAGGTAACTCCTTCAGAGAACACAAGGACTCTTAAAGCCAATAGAAAATCTTTATTTCCAGGCCCAAAGGGCGACACGAGAAACTTGCCCAAACCATGTAGTCATGAGTCTTGTTAGGGTTTTACCGCTATGAACAGACACCATGACCAAGGCAACTCTTATAAGGACAACATTTAATTGGGGCTGGCTTACAGGTTCAGAGGTTCAGTCCATTATCATCAAGGTGGGAGCATGGCAGCATCCAGGCAGGCATGGGGCAGGAGGAGCTGAGAGTTCTACATCTGAAGGCTGCTAGCAGAATACTCACTTCCAGGCAGCTAGGATTAAGGTCTGGGGCCTGTTACAAAAAGAAGTTCCATAGATAAACTAGTATAATAAATTTTCTAGTCTAAAATACTCTGAAAGTTTCTTCGTTTTTATCAGCCTTTCTTCATAATAATATAATTCAAGAAATCGTGAAGACAACCAAGAAACATCCAAAGTAAAGTAGAAGAGAAGATAATGAAAAGTAACAGTTGAAATTGGTTATTTTTACAATAAAGATGGCCAGGTGTATGCTGAATCACATGTGCGCATAAAGGACATCGGGTGATTTTATGATATTTTTGACTCTTTTTTTTTTCCCCTAAGCATCACAGAATGAAATAGTTTAATCTCGTGGGATTCCAGAAGGGGTACAGGTTGGATTGTCACACGGTTCCACTCAGTGAGAGTGGGAACCGGGGGAGCTAGGGATTTTTTTTTTTTTTTTTTCCTTTTTCGGAGCTGGGGACTGAACCCAGGGCCATGCGCTTGTTTGTTGAACTAAATCCCCAACCCCTGGAGCTAGGGGTTTGAACAACGTAAGATGGCAGAAAGGGAGCCTCATTTGGTAGGTGAGCAAGCCAGGAGGCAATAAAGATGGCTGCAGTCAGGGGGTCATGCTGCAGGGACCCAGCTCTGTGCCACCTACGTTCCAGTTCCGCCTCCACCTCACAAACTGCTGAGTGTGCTCAGAAGTCACGGGACAAAGGAGAAGGCATGGAGCCTGAGGTGGTCTGAGGTCTAACCGAGAAGGTCCAGACTCAAGAGCAGCAGAAAGGGTGGGAAGATTTAAAAAAAAAAAAAAACAAAAAAAAAAAAAAAAAAAAAAAAAAAAAAAAAAAAAAAAAAAAAAAAAAAAAAAAAAAAAAAAAAAAAAAAAACAAAAAAAGAAAAAAAAAAAAAAAAAAAAATTAGGAGCTGGAATGATGACTCAGCAGCTAAGAGCTCTCGCTCCTCAGAGGACCTAGGTTCAATTCCCAGCACTCACCTGAAAGCTTACCGTTACACTGTGTCTTTTGTCTACCATGAGGAGGGGGAGAGAAAACATGAGTGGGCTCCTGAAACAGCAAAATCTTTTATTATCCCTACCACATAAGCAAAGTTGCTGACCATCAGGGCCACCAGAGGAGGACTTGGGAGCCTTGTTTCTTCTGGCAGCCCCAAGCAGGGGCTGAAGCAGGTTTATAAGCATAAAACCAGCAAGTATCTGAACCAAGTTACAGTTGTAATTTTTACCAATCAGAACTCAGGGACTAGAGACTTTCCCAGGTGTCCTATCACTATCAACTGAGATGAATGGAAGTGTTTTTTCCAACCCACGAAGTTCATTTGTTCTGGTGTTAGGAACAGGCATTATGTTTTGGGTAACTGTTGTTGCTTAGAGAGAGAGTTGGTCACCTTAGGTAAAATGGAGTCTGAAATCAAAATGGCAGTACTTAAGACAAGTTCCTTTTACCTGCCCCCAACCTTACAACCATCTGTAACTCCAGTCCCAGGGAATCCAATCTCCTCTTCTGGCCTCTGAGAGTCCTGCCTGAAAGTGATGCACAGATATTCATGCAGGCAAAACACCCATACACATAATCATTTAAAAATTGTAAAAATTAAAATTACGTTTGTAGCCAGACTTTACTATGTTGTGGGTTCTTCTTTCTTCCACCCTCCTCCACCCTTGTTCCACCCTTTCAACCCCCAACACTAGATAGGAGAGAAAAAAGGATAGAGGGGAAAGGGGGTGACATTGTTGTTGCTCACTACTTCCTGCTGATTGGGACCTCTAGTTCCTTGGGGGCAAGTTTGATCTATGCCATCGGAAGGAATATCTAATATCTTCTTACTTCTTCTTTGCGTACAACTACTTAGCAAACAGAGACCAACAGCAACCGACCAATAACCCGACAACCGCATCCTTGCCTCTAGCATTTATATTCCATCTGAAGTCTCCAGAATTCCAAAGGTCACACAGTCTCAGAAACTATAAATCACGCGTCTGCTAGAGCAGGAGACGAATCATAGTCAGCTGCTGTGGACAGTCTGAAGCAGCCCCATACCTGGTATTAAAACAAAAACATTCTTATAATGTTTCTCTGTGTGTGTGTTTTTTTAAGGAATCAAAACATCCACTACAACTTTTACCTATGCATTTGTTTACTGTGTGGACAACTTTTGGGTATCAGTCCTCTCCTTCCACATGTGGGTTCTAGGCATACAAGCCAGGTCTTTAGGTTTGGTAATTAATGTCTCTACCCTGTGAGCCATCTCACCAGCCCGGACAGGTTTTGGCCTCTTTCAGATTCTAAAATTTGTGTTTCAAATTTTACCAAGATATTCGAGTACAGAGGCTCTGAGGATTGAAGGCCTTAAAAATAGCTCAGTGGTAGAGCGCTTGCCCTGGGCTTGGTCCTCAGCTCCGGAAAAAAAAAAATAATAAATTAAAAAAATATACACACACACACACACACACACACACACACACACACACACACACACACACACACACACATATATATATATATATATATATATATATATATATATATATATATTGTCTGTGGTGGTTGGAAAATCAGCTCATTACTGGATTTCTGGGAATTGTCAGGGAAAAGATCCATTTAAATGAGCCAACCCTCCCTTTGTGATTTACCTCCCCTGCGAGGCCCACTTGCCTTTCACTGTCTACCTCAGTCTACCTCACTGTCTACTTCACTGTCTACCTCAGTCTACCTCACTGTCTACCGAGAGTGGAAGCAACAGAGGTTCCTCATCTAAGAGCTCCCAACCTCCAGATTCACGAACACAAATAAATCTAGGTCCTTTATAAATCGCTCAGCTTTGTGTATCCTGCTGTCCCACAGAAAATGAACTAGGGCATAAGCCGGGGTCAGGTTCAAACCCAGGTTGTACATAGGGGAAAAGGAAGCTCTGTGTTGGAACATAATGTCTTATTTTGTACCAGTAATGACACAAAACATTTATTTTCCCTAAATAGTTGCCTGATTAACTGAAAACACTTTGTTAAGTGATTCTTAATTAGGTGGCTTGGCTTTTAATGAAGGGTTTTTAGTAATGAGCTCAAAGAACATGTGGGAATGGTAGAAACGAAGAGTCGTAAAAGGCTAGAGAACTTCTTCAGCTTGGATATTCCAGAGCCTATACCAGGAGGGAATGAACTCCATGCAGCTATCCTCTGGCCTCTGCACGGTCTCGCTTGTAGCACAAACACTAATGAATGCTGCTGCTGCTGCTGCTACTCCACCAATGGTGGTAATTGTGATACTTGTAAAGGCTTTTGTTTTCAAGATAGGATTTCTCCGTGTAACAGCCCTGGCTTTACCAGAACTCATTTTGTAGACCAGGGTGGCCTTGAACCCACAGAGATCTTGCCTGCCTCTGCCTCCCAAAATTGAGATTAAAGGTGTGTACCACCACTGCCTGGCTTACTTTTAAGAAACTTTAAGCATAAAACTTTTGTTTCAAAGAAATTATAGATTCAAAATGATTTCTCGGGCAGGCAAGGAGTCACAAATTTTGTCCTATGCCTGGTCTCTCCCATCGTTGTATTCCCCTGTTCTTAAAAAAAAAAAGAACCGTATCGCCATCCCATTTTGTTTAGGAACAAATTGAACAAGATGTAACACTTAAGCAAAGCAAAGTTTTCATTTATCCTGTAGCTGTCCTGGAAATTTGATATTAGCCAGAAAATAAATATTAGAAGCAGTATGCGGCTGGCGAAGCACTTACCTTTCAGCATATCTCTCTGAAATTGGAGTCAAAAGAAAAATTTCCTTTTGAATTAATTGAGCAAAACATCACATGGTGGTAGTTGAAACATCTTTCAAAGAGAAGAGAACGCTGGATCTTGGTAGAAACATGGGAATCAGTTCAATATCAATTTATTTCATTGGGCTATAGTTTAGTGTCAACATACTAAAGGGCTCAGTTCCCTGGTTGGTTGTTTATGAGGTGGCTATGATTGTAACTAGCTAGAGAGATGTAATCCTGAGGTACACATGCTAGCAGTGCACCTCTTTGCGTCTGTTCCAGGTCAGTGAATGGAGTTGTGTTAGTTTCTTGGCTGTTCCTGTGTCAAAACACCCCAACAAAAAGCAGTTTAGGGGGGAAATCATTTAAAACGTTTAGCTGGTAATTCCGGGGTACAGTCCACCACAGCAGGGAAGTCAAGATAGCAGGAACTTCAATAAAATTCCATCCGCAGGAAAGAGCAGAGAGAAACAGACAGGCTTTATGACTCAACTTCCTTTCTCTGCGCTTACACAGTGCAAGACCCAAAGCTGGGGAAAGATACAACCCCCGTGGACTAGGTCTTCTTGCATCGATAAAAACAATCAAAATAATCTACCGTAGATGAGTCTAAACGATCCCTCACTGAGATCCCGGTCAGGTCATTCTAGCATCTGTCAGGTGGATAGTTAAAGCCAACCATCACAGTACTTAATGAGATTTGTGTAGGCTCTATTTTGAAACCCAAAATCTAGGGTTCCAAGACTTTAGGGGTTTTTAGAATTAAAGAATTAAAATATGATTATCATTTGCTCTCTTAGGAATATCAGTGTGTCCCACAGAACCTCTCTCTGAACAGCTCTAGTCACCATTCTGCTCTGTGTAGACTCCCAGCTTCCAGAAGGTGCTGGCCTTTCTTACTCACTGGGAGTAGAGAAACTATCAGATCCACTTCCCAGCACCTCCCCTCTCCTGCCCATGCGTTAACTTCTGTCTGGACCCATCTTTTTCCTACTACCAAGGAGGGAGGAGACCTTTTTTCTGTCTAAGTTGGAGTCCTATGTTTCCATCCGCTTGGGGCCTTCTTCCTCTGAGCTCCAGGCCCTGCTAAGTCTCTCCTTCTCTCCTACTGACTCATTTGAAACTTGTTCAATCCAAGGCATTGCTCCTGTCTTAGAAACAGATAAACTCCAATGACCCTCTGGTGATACCCTGTCGCCTTCACTGCCAGCCTTGAAAAGGTTGTCTACTCTTGCCAGACCCAAATCTTCATCTTTATTCCTTAGTCCACACTTGCACTGTGAAAGGCTCTCTGTAGAGTTTGCCTTTGGCCATTTATTCCTTCCTATAGTGGAATTCCCTTGGTTTCCTACCACTCACAGTCTTTGAAGCGCCCTCTTCTCCGGTGGCTTGTGAGCATTGGGAAGCTTTGCTCTGGTACCACCTTTGAGCATAGTCTATAAGTGACTGGGTGGTCTGAGAGCCTACAAGCTGTTAGTGCTGGCTACATAAACACTCACTTCACTGTTGCTTCAAATATTTAATGCATTCTTCTCACAGCTATTCATAGTCAACTTTGTTGCAAAATGGATTCAGGGTAAGTCTTCCAAACCAAGAACTCAGTGCTACATATTGCCTTTAATCCTCTATGAGGATTATTTAGTAATCTTTACAGCAGATGTGGGAATCTCATTTTACTTCTTTTTCCTATTTGGAATCTGAGGAAAAAGAAACCCTCTAGAGGTCACGGTGTTAGAAAGTAATAGCATGGGGGTTCTGTAATGGTAAATTGTGCAGCTTGTGGCCACCAAACGTTAACATGTTCTAGGGCATGACTTACAAAAGAACACTGGAAATAGGCTAGAACAAAGGCGCTATCTCTCAAAAGATCAATAAAAAGAGATAGTTTAAAACCCATGTCAAGAAAAGTAGCAACAAGGAGCTCGAGAGATGTCAGATTAAGAACACTGGCTGCTCTTCCAGAGGACAGAGTTTGATCCCAAGCGCCCACAGAACAGCACACAACTGCCCACAACTCCAATTCCAGGAGATCCAGTGCTCTCTTTTGGACTCTGCAGCACTAGACACACATTTGGTACACAGACATATATGTTACAAAACATTCCCACACATGTAAAAAGTAATAATAATAACAACAATAATAAATTTAAAGTGGCAATGAGAAAGCATCCAGTGAGATGGAATACAGCTAAAATGTCCTGTACTCCTCTACACAGGCACAGGAGTGATGGAAGACTTAGGAGCCTGCAAGAACTGTAGGTCAGGACAGTGAGAACTCAACCTTGAGCTTACAATCAGGCACTCGGGTAGGAGCTGCCAAGAGCAGCCCAGGAGGCTGTGTATATTAATCAGAGGCCAGAGAGAGAAAGACCACAGGGAATTCTAGCAAGGGCACACAGGGCAGGGTCACAACAGGGAGACTAGGTTGTCCTTCCCTGCTGTAGTTGTGTTATTTGAGCTGAAATGTTTCCTGCAAAGAGGAGCTAAATGAAGCTGAAGCAAACCCCTTAAAAGATGGAGCATGGGTTGGAGAGAGGGCTCAGTGGTTAAGAGCGCTGACTGCTCTTCCAGAGGTCCTGAGTTCAATTCCCAGCAACCACATGGTGGCTCACAACCATCTGCAATGGGATGGTCTCTTCTGAAGTGTCTGAGGACAGCTACAGTGTACGCACATATAAATAAAATAAGTGCCACAGAACATGGTAAGCATATGTAGAAGTTAGGTCTCATTCTTCTTCCCAGTCCCATGCTCCCAGAAATAAGACGTAGACTCAAAATATATTTACAGATACCTTAGCCATATAGCTAGTCTCTTCTCTGACTAGATTATAACTTAAATCACCCCATTTACTTTAATCTACGTTCTGCCATGCGGCTGATTACCTGTGCGCTCAGGTACAATGAGTCCCTCTTGTCACATTTCCCAGGCAAATCCCTGGTCTTGCTCTACCCAGAATTTTTTCTGCCTTCTCGATGTCCCACCTTCTAGTCTATCCTTTCCTTAGGCCATAGGTTTTTTAATTGACAGGTGATGTATTCATACAATATACATGATATTCTCTCTATAAGTTTAGCTTAGGAGACATGTTAAGACTGGGTTTAAGAGACAGGAGCCAGGAGAGAGTGAAGTAAGACTCGGGGATAGAACAGATAGGTTTTAAGAAGAGGCCATGGGCGTGTCTTCTAGAGTGCTCTGTTTTTCTGTCTTGAAGTGGCCAGACACAGTAAGCCTAGCAGACAACTATCCTAGACCTGTTTGGGGAAATAAAACTGCTGCTGTCGCTGCTGCTTCTCCTCCTCCTCCTCCTCCACCTCCTCCTCCTCCTCCTCCTCCTCCTCCTCCTCCTCCTCCTCCTCCTCTTCCTCCTCCTCATCTTCCTCCTCCTCCTCTTCCTCCATCCTCCTCCTCCTCCTCCTCCTCCTCCTCCTCCCTCCTCCCCACCTTTCCTCCTCTTCCTCCTCCCCTCCTCCCACCCATCTTCTTCCCCTTCTTTCTGAAAAAAAAAATACTGAAAAGAAGCAACTGAAGGGAGAGAGCATTTTGGCTTATGATTTGAGGTGGTACAGGCTGTCTGGCAGCATTTAAGGCAGTCAGCCACACTGTGTCTGTAGTTGGGAAGCAGACAGACAGGCAGACGCGCTGTAGCTCAGCTCACCTCCTTCAGCCATGGGATGGTGCTATCCACACTCAGGATGTTTACCCTTGTCAGCTAAACCTTTCTAGAAATGCCCTCAAGATACACCCAGACTGCTTCCATGTCGATTTTAAACCCAGTCAAACCAACAGTGAAAGGTAGACCATCACATAGCTCTTAATTTCTTTTTAATTTTTATATTTATGTATGTATGTACTTAGGTATTTATTAACTGGTTTTTTGGTTTTTTGAGACAGATTCTCTCTACATAGACTGGTTGCTCTGGAATTTACTATGTAGACCACACTGGCCTTGAACTCCCTCACTCCTTGCCTCATTATTGTTGGGAATAAACGTGTCCACCTCTATACCTATAGGATGATGTCATTATGCAGCAAGGCAGGTCCAGTCCATCATTGGCTGGAAAGGAAAAGTAGGCAGGAAAAAGTCTCGGAAGGAAAGGAGGACGAGTGAGAAAAAAATCAAGATGGAGATGACGGAGGAAGAGGATTCCGACCCAGGTGATTTGGGTCAATTTTATCTTGCCTAGGTGGGCAGTTTCTATCTTTATTAATTGACAGTGAATTTATTCTATGGATGGATTGTGGATTGAGAATTTAACTTGTAAATCTGATTGTTGGGTTACAATTTGTTGAGTCTTGATTTTACAAGGTGGATGGCTGGAAACAGAATTCCCTGCTGGCCAGGGCTGACCAGGGTGACTGGCAATGGGAGCGGAGAGACCTCTGGGGCTAGAGATAGTTAGGCTAACGTGGCACACCAAAAGCAGCTGCCACTGAGACAAATTAATGTTAGTTCCATGTGGCCCTACAGTACCAGAACTAACACCAGGGAGAGACCACCTGAGTCAGAGAGTCAAGGGGCCAACGTGAAGCAGTGATGTGCACTTTTAATTTTTACCGCAACATATACCTGGCTTAGTTTTTATTGCTAAGTTTAAAAAAATAGATTATTTCTAAGAAAAATGGTAGTAGGGTAAATCAAGTTAGTTTTATTGAAGATTAAACGTGAATGAAGCTGAAGTGTTGAGTCTGACAGTCTGTCTTTGCCGCATTTTTAAACTATAACCCAGCGAAGCAGTCTACTGGGTCTAGCCTCAAGCATGTGCTTCGGCAACCTGTCATCGCCATTCCAAGCCCTCTGCAAGATACACACACAGCCACAGGCTAAATTCTGTCCCCACGTATGTGAGGCAGTGGCTGCTGGGAGAATTCTGGAATGACATCTGTATTTGTTTTCTGGGGCCGTCATAAGGAAAGCACCACAACTGGGTGTCTGAAGCAACAGATACTGTTTCAGATTTATAGAGGCTAAAAGTGAAAGATTGGGACTGGAGAGATGGCTCGGGAGTTAAGAGCACTTGCTGCTATTTCCAGAAGACCTGGGTTCTAACTTCCAACTGCCTATTGCTCTGGTTCCAGAAGATCCCACACCCTCTTCTGGCTTCTGAGGGCACTGCATGCGTGATGCACAGACACGAACAGACAAACACCCATACACACAAAATAAAAATAAACCTTTAAAAAGAAGTGAAATCTGACTGAGGTAGCTCCTACTGAGGGCTGGGCCTGGACCCGGTCAGCCTTGTGTTCACACCCTGTTACTCCTGTGTCCAGATTCTTCCTTATAGAACACACTTCCATGGACTCAGGCCCACCGTATTGATCTGTTTAAGTCAGCTGCTTTCGCCAGACTATTCCCAAGTAGGAGCACATCTAGGGACTAGAAATTCAAGATGCGATTTAAGGGAACATGCCTCAGCTTCTAGCAGTATCTCTCACAGGCTTTGGTTCAATCAGTGCATGCCAGCTACTCCCTATACGCCTAAGAGGTCCTCAAGCAAGACTTAGGTCTCTCCTGTCTCTGTAAGTCAAAAAATGAGGCCCTCCCTTCCTCCTCTTCCACCTTTTCCTCTTCCCTCTCCCTTTTTTTTTCCTCCTCCTCCTCCTCCTTCCTCCTCCTCCTCCTCCTCCTCCTCTTCCTCCTCCTCCTCCTCCTCCTCCTCCTCCTCCTCCTCCTCCTCCTCCTCCTCCTCCTCCTCCCTTCCTATTTTCCTTGTCAAGACAGAGTTTCTCTTTACAGCCCTGCCCTGGAAATCTCTCTGTAGATCTTGCTGGCCTCGAGCTCAGAGACCTGCCTGCCTCTACCTCTGCCTCCCGAGTGTTGAGAGCGAGTGTTGCAGGAGCGTGCTGCCCCCAGCCTTTTTGCATTTGTTTCATTTGTTCGTCTGTTCATCCTTCTTTGTTTTGTTTCAGGCCTTCCCTTCTTAAGACAATCTCTTTTCTGACGTTCAGGTCACTACCACTCCTTGCAGTCTTCTGTCTCTCTCCATCTCCCAGGCAGACCTGTAGCCTAACCCTTCGTTCTTTCTTCTGTAGATATCCCCTTAGACAACGATCCCCACTGCCTTTAGCTCCCACTCCACCTACCCAGGGGTGACCCAGCATCTGGATCTCTTCTCTGGCTCCCCTTCCGTAAATCCAGACCCAGATATGCAACTGCCTGACGAATATCCCCACCTGCGTGTCACCCAGGCCACTTAGAGTTGTTTTCTCCACATGCCTCTCAGCTCACAGGACACATTCTGTGGAGGAAGACTGTGAAAAACTCCCACTGGGTATTAAGGCACTGGAGAAACTGGAGTTAAGCGAAGCAGTTTATTTGACAGCTTTAAAGCCAGGGTCACTGGGAACGGGGATGCTCTTTCCAAGCATGGAAAACAGTCTTGATAACAAAGGGCCCAGGGGCTGGAGAGACGGCTCAGCCGCTGAGAGCATTGGTTGATCTTCGGGAGGATACAGGTTCAATGCACAGCACCACGTGAAGGCTCACTGAGCACCCTCCCCTTTGCCTCTGCCTCTTCCGATTGTCTCTGTTTATGTCTACATCCTGCTTGTTTTAAAGCTCACCAGGAACATGACCTTTTTTGTACACGAAGTCAGCTTTACTGGTCAGGTTGTTAAGGGCAACGGCCCATTGTCTCAGCTATTCCTCCAGGTCATTCTGTTCCAGGTAGCAGTGAAGTCAGGCTTGGCCATGGGCAGTACAGACAGTGCTCTAAGTGAACCGCTAAATAAATCAATAAAGCAGCATCTAATAATTAGGCTTTTTACCTTACAATATTTGAATGAGGCAAGCTACCCTTCTGTTATTTTCTACTCCAACCTTTTGTTTGTTGGAGTTTGTTGGGGGAGAACTAGACAGCCAGCAGGGGGTCCAAGGCTTTCTGTTTATCTGTAATTAGATGCAGATTGACTCAAAGATACTTTTATTTTATTTTATTTTGATGGGAGAGTCCTCAGTAAACACAGCTCTAGCCTATGTTCCGTCTCACTGAATTTTACTATTGATATAACTGGGACCTAACCTTGATTTCCTTATCTAACAAATCATAAACCCAAATCATGTTTCTATCCCCCCTCCCCCAAAATGCCTCTTGAATCTTCATGAACAGTCGAAGGGAGTGATTATCAGTCACGAGACTGAACATTTGGCTGCAGTTAGAGCCTTCATTCAGGCCATAGCTAGCACTCAGCTGCATGAACGTAATGGCTTCCTAAAAAGATTCTTGCACTCCACACGCACATCTCTCTGCCCCAGCAGAAAGCTTGTCTTCTTCTGAGAAAAAGCATCATGCAGCCCAGGCTGGCCTCAAAATGGCTACATAACCAAGGATGGCTCTAAACTCCTGATTATTCTGCTTTCACTTCCCAAGGGCTGGGGTATAAATTTCCAGCTCACCTGACTAACACAGTAATTTTTAATCTATATCTTTTATTTATTTTTTTAAAAATATTTATTTTATATATGTGACTGTTCTATGTACACCTGCATGCCAGAAGAGGGCATCAGATCCCATTACAGATGGTTGTGAGCCACCATGTGGGTGCTGGGAATTGAACTTATGACCTCTGGAAGAGCAGTCAGTGCTCTTAACCACTGAGCCATCTCTCCAGCCTCAATCTGTCTATATCTTAATGTATTATCTCCCTGCCTTCGAAGCAACCCCCTACTTCTCAAAGAAGATTCAGGCATTGTACCTTCCCTCTCAGAAATCTCTCTCTCTCTCTCTCTCTCTCTCTCTCTCTCTCTCTCTCACACACACACACACACACACACACACACACACACACATTCTGTCTACACACAAACCTAAAGAGGGAATCAGATCCCATTACAGATGGTTGTGAGCCACCATGTGGGTGCTGGGAATTGAACTCATGACCTCTGGAAGAGCAGACCTGTAGCCTAACCCCTAGTGCTCTCAACTGCTGAGCGAACTTTCCAGCCCACCTGTTTTTGTTTTTGTTTTCCAACTTTTTATTTAGAAAACCAAATCCAGGTTCTGGTGCCCCCCACCCCAGTTTTCCTCCTCTACTCCGGCCATAATTTAAATAACTGAGAGACAGAGTGGGAGGGGACAGGACAGAAGGGAGGGAAGGAGAGAGAACAACCTCACCACAGTCGACTCAGGGCTCGCTTTTGTCCGACTTTTTCTTGGTTGCCAGCTTTTTTTTTTTTTAATTAAAAAAAACCAAAAAACAAAAAAAACCTATATTTCCTTAGAAGCGTTCAGAATGTCAGCAAAACAGCAGCAGTGTTTTTGCAATCGCAGAGTGGTGTTCCGTTAACAGAACGACAGTTACCTTAGTAGAAGGGGGAGCAGAGAAAACTGAAGATGGAAAAAAAAAAAAAAAAAACCCAAAAATAAAGTCAAAAGAAAAGAAAAAAAAAGAAAAAAACAAACCAAACTACTGTCCCCATATATAACTAGTTTGTGCTGTGCACCAACAAGAACCTGCTTTAAATTTCCATGCCAATTGACAACCCCCAGATTGTCCCAGGCAAGGTTAGTGGCTATGGAAAATACCGCCAGGACAGGGCTATCTAAGACACATTCGGTAGTGTGTTAACTATACAAAAAAAGACACCGTACAGTTTAAAAATAAATCTTACACAGTCTTACATTTCAATTTTTTTTCTTTAAAAGGAGTGAATTGTGTACAGGCAGCAGGGGCGTGGGGGTTAAATGCTTTATAGACAAGAAAAAGCTGTGCTAGACAAAAAGAAACTTATTCATCATCTTCTTCATCATCGTCTTCCTCTTCGTCTTCCTCATCCTCTTCATCCTCCTCGCTGTCTTCCTCTTTCTTCTTTTTCTTGCTCTTCTCAGCCTTGACCACCCCCTTTTTTGCTGCATCGGGTTTTCCTTTAACTCTGTAGGCAGCGATATCCTTCTCGTACTTCTCCTTCAGCTTGGCGGCCTTCTTCTCGTAGGGCTGTGTGTCATCCGCGGCAGTGTTGTTCCACATCTCTCCTAGTTTCTTTGCGACATCACCAATGGATAAGCCAGGATGCTCGCCTTTGATTTTTGGGCGGTACTCAGAACAGAGCAAGAAGAAGGCCAAAGGAGGCCTCTTGGGGGCATTGGGGTCCTTGAACTTCTCTTTTGTCTCCCCTTTAGGGGAAATGTAGGTTTTCATTTCCCTTTCGTGACGAGCTTTTAAGCCTTTGCCATGTTTTCAAATTCCCTTTTTTTTTTTTTTTTTTTTTTTTTTTTTTTTTTCGAGCTGGGGACCGAACCTAGGGCCTTGCGCCATAGGCAAGCGCTCTACCACTGAGCTAAATCCCCAACCTAATTCCCCCTTTTCTTTAGCAGACATGGTCTTCCACCTCTCTGAACATTTCTTGGAGAAATCTAAGAAGTTAACAGAAGCATCCGGGTGCTTCTTCTTGTGCTCCTCCCCTCCCAGCAGGAATATTCACAAAGAATGCATATGAGGACATTTTGCCTCTCGGCTTCTTAGGATCGCCTTTGCCCTTGTTTAGTTGATTTTCCTCCACGAGGCACAGAGTCGCCCAGTGCCGGTCAGGTTCCCGCTTGCCCTGGTGCTGTCTCTGTCGGCTGCCAGCTTCTTATCTCGCTCACCTGCCATGGGATTCTCAGCTCCTCCTAGGACCCCTGGGGTCATAGGGTCAGTGGAGGAGGCTGAAGCCCCACTGGACAGATCCTAGGTAGCTTCAGCCCTCCCGCTGTTGGTGCTACATGCACCCCATGGATCTCTGTGAACAGGCCTAAGCGGGCCTGGGACGCATACTCTTCGTAGTTCTCCAAAAGCAGGCGCCCTGCCTCCTCATTGAGTGCAGACTCTGGGTCAGGGTGGATCAACAGGCACTTGGTGGTCAGCAGCACATGTCGTATGCCCAACTCAGCAATCCAGTCCCTCTTGAGCACGTTGACACAGATCTCGCCATTGGGTCCCACGTTTGGATGGTCCCACATTTGGGTGGAAAATTTTAGTCAGGAAGTAGCCTTTGGGTGGGAAGGCAGGGAAGTCTTTCCCTAGTAGGAGCTTCATATGGAATAGACCTCCAGCATAGGGGGTCCCCCTTCAGGGCCCACGACGGTAACCTGCAGGCCTGTGAGATCCTCCTCACTGGGGAAGACTTTAATGCCATCAGGTGGGTCTACCGTCAGTGTTGTCACCTCCTTGTAGGCGAATGATGTGGGAGGCAGATTCTCTACATTGGAGTTCATGACTTCAACAGGCCGGGGAGACCCGCCCCCAGCCCCCTTCCTGCACTCTTCGGACCGCCAGCTGGGGCAGGGTGTGTGGATCCAACTGCCATGGCCCTAGCGAGGACCCTTGAGGCCCTGCTCTGCTCCCCACTAACTCCGACGCCTGCTACAAAACACTTTACCTTTACCCGTCCGTACTGACCCACCACTCTGTTTTCACTGGTGCACTCTGAGGTTTAGCCAGAGCTGTTCACGCCTCATGAAGACAACCAATCACTGTGTACATTGCTGGCTGCTACTGAGGCTCTCTACTTAGCAGTCACTCTCTCCCGACGGGTTTCCTCAACTAAGTTCCATGTGTGTTGGCACAGATTTTGCATTGTACTTCTCCAGGAGTAAGCTTTTGTTTTTTAATACAAAGACTGATGTAGACTTGTAGAATCATTTGTTATAGATGATGGCCTTTTGAGACGAACCTGGAATCCTCTCTACACGTTCCCATATACCTTGCAACACATGCATTCATCGCATTATTTTAATCTTCTTCCCATTAGACTGTAAACGCTATGAAGGTATGGATTGTGTCTGGCAACTGTGTGTGATTGGTCTCTGTATTCGGGAGGTATGATATGCAGTATGTGCTCAGTGAATACTTATTGAATGGGATAAACGAATTCAGTCAGGATGTGAACGCATACACTGCTTTTGAAATGAGTTGCCTTTTAGTTCAGTGATGGGTGAGTCTATTTAATTCTATAGAGTGACTGTGAAAGCCCTATTTTTAGGAATTGAAATTCACTGGTTTCCAAAGCCGATGGAGGTAGATCATAGCTTCCCTGGGTGGCTTTTTCTTTTTCTTTTTCTTTTTTTTTTTTTTTCAGAGCTGGGGATCGAACCCAGGGCCTTGCGCTTCCTAGGCAAGCGCTCTACCACTGAGCTAAATCCCCAACCCCTGGGTGGCTTTTTCTGTTGGGAATGTTTGTTGCCTGACAGGCTGGCCCTCTGAAATCCAGAATCAGAGCAGTGGGTTCATGGTCGCCCTCTGCTCTCACCTCTCTGCCACAGACCAGGAATCAGGAGACACAGAGCTTTCTCCTCAGGAGTTTTTAACATCCCGTGCTATGTTCTCTCTGCCCCAGGGAGAAGACTTCCTTCCTAGGAGCTAAGGTTCAAAGGCAGATGCCCCGTCCACTCAAGCACCGCTCTCTCACAGTAAGAGTAATTTTCATCATCGAGTTCATTACTGAGTCATTCCCCAAGTGAAAAACTAGACCAAACTAAACTTGACTGAACTAAATTAAACTAAACTTCACATCCTTGTAGGCATGGTAGCACGTACCTTAAAGCCCAGCATCCAAGAGGCAGAGGCTGATTTCTCTGAGTTCAAGGCTAGCCTGGTCTACAGAGTGAATTCTAGGACATCCAGAATTATGTAGAGGAAAAAATGTCTCATAAAAACAAAAAAACAAACAAACAAAAGGAGAAAAGAAGGGAAGGAAGGAAGGGAAGGAGGGAGAGAGGGAAACTCTCATAGCTTAGGTCACTGAGCACAAAGCAGTTGTTCCAACAAGGAATGGTTTTTCCCATTTAGAGGATATTTATTGTGCAGTATCTGGAGACACTTTTTGGCTGTCACACCCGACTGTTTGTTTACTGTCATATAGTAGACTGGGGTCAAGGATGCCACTAAACGAAATTAGAATGTAATGCTCTGGACAGCTTCCCACTCCTGAGTGTGCAGGCCCTCGGTGCTGAGCTTGAGGAATGGGTGGTTTCCCTGGTTCTTTCTTTGTTTTAACTCCATTCAGTATGAACAGGGGTTGCTGGGAACAGTAAGTAGTAAGGAGTTGGATCAAAGCCACACTTTAAAGTCAGCTTGCAAAGAAAGCACCTTAATTTATTCTTTGGAGACTTTTAATAGTGCAAGAAGAGTAAAATTGCTTAAGCAATAGAAAAGTTACTGTCATTAGAATTAAAGCAACCTCTTGCCTTGTTCCCCACCCCGCCCCTTTCTCTGCAGTGTTCACTGTTGAACCCAGGGTTTTGTATGTTCTAGGCAAATGCTTCACCCTCAGGCTACATCTCCAACCCTCTCTTACATTTTTTGACTAGGATTGAATATAGTGCCAAAACTTCCTCCACGAGGCTTCTCTTACTAGCTGGCCCACTTCCCAGGACCTCCCCTTGCCCTGTTAGTAGAATAAGCTGCATGTGTTTCCATCAGATGTTGATTACATCTAGGGCATGCTGATGCCAATGAAGATTCAGAGTGGGGATGGGCCAACGGTAGACTCTTCCTTGAAGTTCATGCTAAGTAAAGAGGATCCATTCTGGAAAAAATACTTCTTGGTACAACTGAATAAACACCCAGTGGGGAAAGAGAAAGGGCAAAGGAATAAGTACGGTTTTGCTCTGTAATTGTTGTACAAATGTTAATGGGTAATAACAAGTCAAAAGAATTGTGTTGAAACTGAGAAGCTCTAATATTATTATTGCCTCATAAGCCATAGGTTCACTGTGTCTGTTAGTCTTCACTGTCAACTTGACTAGCTTTAGAATTAACCAGAAGATGGTGAGGAACCTCTCTGTATGTGTGTATAAGGGCGTTTTCAGAGAGGGTTAAGTGAGAGGCAAGACCTACCATGTGTGTGAATGGCACCATGTGTATGCTAGGGGTGTGGAAAGCTAACTAAGTGCTGGTTTTGCCCTTTTCCTGCCCCCCCTTCACTATCATGAGAGCAGCCCCCACCACACACCATTAGCTGAGCTGCTCCACCTTCCTTCCCAACCATGGCCGACTGAAACCCTCTAAGCTATGAGTCGAAATGTTTTCTCCCTTATGTCATTCACAACTAATGCATTCACATTTCAGGAAGTGGGGTCCCTGACACGAGTCAACGCTGTCCAAGATTTATTCGTATGTGTCCTCATGAGTTTATACAAACCAAGTGCATGAGGTTGCCCATGGAGACCAGAGGGAGTCAGAGTGGAGTCCCAGACAATTGTGAGTTGGCTGACATGGATGCTGGGAACTGAAGCCAGGGCCTCTGAAGGAGCAGTATACCCTCTTCACACCTGGGCCATTGCTTCGTCCCTGAATCAAAATTCTTTTATTTCTGTTTTGAGAACGTAAGAACTAATTTTAGAATACCTCCTTGCTACATGGGTCAAGAAGGTAGTAACATCAGAAAGAATATAGCTAGACTATATTGTTAAGCAGGTTACCATAGAACAGTCATGAGTGGCCAATACAAGATTTGGATCACTTAGAAACTTCGTGTCATTGGGGGATTGTTTCTGCCAATTAAAATTCCTAGCACACAGTAGGAGATAACAATTACATTAATTGAACAACCATCATCATATGGTAAGAGGTTACTGTAAGGAGGCTAAAGTGTTAACTGTTTTCCAAATTAATCAACTTTTTAAGATTTTAGAAGTTTTGCTGGCTTCTATATTTTCAGATGTTTTGTGTATTTGGTTAACAGCAGCTCTTTTTAACTCCGAGTATTGCAGGAAGGATTCTTTTCAGAGCACTTGGCTTCTTTACTTCCTAGATGGCAAACTATTTTAAACAATCCTCGAAGCAAACACTAGGAGCATTCCATAACAGAAAGCAAGCTTCCTGCCTGCTGCCATTTGATGTAGTAGTTATAGGACTTATAGTCCTGGCTTGTGTCTTAGAGGACACAGACTCAGAATCAGATCTCTCTCTCTCTCTCTCTCTCTCTCTCTCTCTCTCGGAGCTGAGGACTGAACCCAGGGCCTTGCGCTTGCTAGGCAAGCGCTCTACCACTGAGCTAAATCCTCAACCCTCAGAATCAGATCTCATATACAGTTGAAGGGCACACCTAGAATTTGAAACAAAGACATTTGAGAAATACCTTCAGGTTGAGGTGTTCTAGGAAGTTCCATAATACAAAAGGCCTGTAGACAGGAAGCTACCAGAGTCCTGACACCACCCTCCCACAACCAAGCCACACTGATGTCCCCTCCTGTCATTTCTGGGCAGTGCCTCCTCTTGGCATTTCTGCTAGTTATCAACTGATCATAGCAGGCGCCGAGGCACCAGGGCTGGGTGTGTCCAGTCTCCCCAGAGACAGAGAAAGCTGTTCTCTGTCCCTTTGAAATTCTAGAGAGGAAAAGAGGCCTTTCTCCACCAGATCTCACCAAACAGAAAGAAGGCTTGGGTGCTGAGTAGCCAAAGAAACCAAGAAGCATCCGGTCCTGGAGAAGCCAGTGAAATTAAACTGTTACAGTATTAGCTGGGTCCCAAAGGTCCGGGGCTGCTTCCCAGCCAGACGTGGCCTGAAAATGAACGAAACTTCATGATCCCAATGGGATCTTACAATGTTTGTTTACCTTGCTGGGCAGGGTGAAGCTGGAAGACACCTTGTAGAGAGCTCTTAAAAGTCACACCTAACTCAGAAGGTGAGAAGAAGTAGAAAATAACTGTAAGGACCCCAAAGCTAGCTCGGAGGAGCCTCCGTGTGGCTGTGAATATGAACGTAGCCTGTGATAGTTTGGCCTCTGGGTCCACCTGCTGGTGCGCTTTTCTTTCACTGCTGATCACACTGTACATGACGCTGCTGTCCTGCAGTGGGGCCAGTGCCACACAGCTCAGGATGTAAAGCCAAAGTGGGTTCTCTGAAAGAACCGAAGAGGGAGTGGTTGGTGAAGAGGGCAAGTCTCTGTGGGGCCAGGTGAGATCGAGGGAGCTCAGTAAATGTGTTTTCGTTTCCGAGGACACAGAAGATGCCTCCAGCCCCGCCCGGGAGCCGGGGTAAAGAATTTCTATAGTTCTGAGGCTGGCTGCACAACTGATATCATGGTTGTCGCGTCACCACTACGTCAGGTCTAGGCAGCTTTAGAGGTGACTGCTAGAACTGCAGTCCAGCAAGACCTGTGTTAGATCCACGTCCTACCACGCCTCCCTTACATCCCCCAAGCCCCGTACGTGCGTGCGTGCGTGCGTGCATACGTGTAACAGTCTACTACTGACTTACATCGCTCTTCAGGGTCACATTGCCGCACACAGCTGCCAAGGCAGGCCTGCTGACGTTGCTTGCACCGTCGCAGCCTCTGTGCCTAAGGCTTACATGTACTGTCCAGTCAGCTCAATTTAATCTCTAATTCCTAATGTCTCATGCTTTCTCCAGCTCCGAGGACCGGCACTTCCCCCATCTGCCAATTTAGATGGCGCATTTGAGCTTCCTCCGGCCACAGTCAAATCCTGGAGAGAGATATACTGGGGATGATGTCACACTTGTTGCTAAGCTGCACGCAGCAACTCTCAGGGGTCCCCATGGCTCAAGGTCAGATCACCTCAGCTGACAATATATGGACTGGCCCACGATGTCAGGGATCCTGGGGAGATCCTTGGGGAGACGAAAACCAGGACTGCTGTGGCTAAGAATGCTGGCTGGGCTTAGTCACCTCTATTCAGAGGGACAAAGCGAGCCCAAAACAACTTCAGAAATTCAGCCTAGCTTGTTATTGTTCTTAAATATTGGCTTAATTAAATCCAGGAAATGCACACACACACTTGAAGTGCAAAGCTCTGAGGAGTCTTAACACACGTGGAGACCTGTATGTATGTATGCTACATGTAAATGCAGGTCGTGAAGCAGCTAGAGCCAGTTCCAACTTGGGTGTGTGAAGGGTGGAATGGTGGTAGCCAAGGCAGCAAGCATCACAGTCACCTGGAGGGCTTGTTAAATGAGCGCTATCACCAGAGGATGTCAGGATGCTGGCTCAGGGACCATACTCACAATCAAGATCAGGGTAACCAGGAGTTAAGTTGCTCACACGTATACGGTACAAATAGCCAGGCAAGTGTTGTGGTGCCGGCTACTTGAGACAAGAAGATTGCCTGAGCCCAGGAGCTTGAGACCAGACTTGGCACTACAGTAAGACTTAATTTAGAAAGAAAAAAATATAGTCATACAAAGGAGGAAAGCCCATTAGCAGCACAATTTCAATTAAAATGAATTTAACATAGACTTAGCCAGTGAACCTTTAAAATTGGCCTTCTAATCATATTTATTTCGATGACCCTAAAATGTTCAATAGCTTTCTTACAATTACACACTGCTTTCCGAATCATATAAAAAGATTTCCAAGGTGACTGGCTCTTGATGCCTCTGTCTGGTCGAAGAAATGGAAAAGCTGTGTTTGAAGACGTTAATGGCAGACGGTCAGTCACATGGCTGATAAACTGATAAACTAGGACTCAAACCCAGGCTCCTCCCAGTCAGCCTCCTGAAGTTCGCTTAGCTTCTGCCTCTGCATGCAGCCTTTCCAGGTTTCTGTCATCTAGAGATTTGATGAAGATGTCTTTTTTTTTTTTTTTTTTTTTAAGAGGTTGGCCTTCAGCCTGGTGTATAGCTGAGTAATAAAGTACTTGCCTAGAATGCATGAAGCCCTGGATTCAATCCCCAGTACAGAAAATAGAGACTGGCCTTTGTCCAGCACGTTCTGGCTCCCAAACCTTACACTTGGCACTGGGTAAACAACATCTAAGACTGAGGAGGGGAAAAGGCTAGGCACGGGGTGAGTTAAGTTCCCAGTGCCACATATGATTAAGCCACAAAGGGTTTATTGATTTGTATGCCGAACGTATAGGAGAAGTAGATGATGCTTCAGAGAATTTATAGAAAACGATGTTGTAGCAAGGAGGTGGCATGTGATTTGCCAGTAAAAGGTGAGGGAAAGTCTGCTTTTCAGAAAATTAAGGGACAGGGTGTGTCCCAGGGCAGACTACCTGTACAATGTGTGCGAAGTTTTGGGTTCTCTCCCAGCCTCTGTATTTTGAGTTGTCACCTTGTTTTAAGTTGCAACCTCCTAGGGAATGTTACTACAGTGCTCCACCAACTTTGTATATATTTCCTTCCTCATGTAGTCTCCTTAACTGTTGAGGAATTACTAATGAGCTTCGGGCTTCACACATGCTAATCACGTGACCTACCATTGTGCTGCACCCCAGCCACATTTCTTAGTGTTTGATATTGCCGTTGTCGTAATTGTTGTTGTTTTAGCTGAGTTAGTTTTCGGCAGTATTTGCTTTTGTTGGTTTTATCATGCCGGAGTGCTTGTGTGAATATGGAAACTTAAGGGCTCTTTGGAAAGTTTTGGATGGTGTTTTGCTGGGGCAAACACATGAAGGAACATTTAGCTGAAGTGGACACAGGTGAAAGGCTAAGGCAGACCCCTGAAGGAACATGTAGCAGACACAGGGGAAAAGATGTTCTGTCAAAGCAAGCACATGAAAGAACACGTGATGAAAGGTTCTTTGCTAACAGCACGCACGTATCGGTCTGCCTTGTATTGACTGCAGAATTGAGCTGCATTTGTCGAGACTCTATAGAGAGAGAAATGCACCCAAAAACTTCTGGTGGTGTGCTGCAGTTTCTTGCTGATTCTGTGGACTCTGGCTGATTGGCAGAGTGATGTCAACTGAGACAGATGCACACGCTGAGGTGAGGCAAGACAAGTGCTGAGGCGAGACATGTGGAGGACATGTGATGTTTGGAGGGTGTAACTAGGACTCGATGAATAGTGATGGCGGCTGAGCTAGGCTTGCTTATAGATCTCGCATGCTTGTGGGTCTCATGTTTCACTGATCTTTGTTTCCCTGAGAGAAGCACAGCTGAGAACTCTCCTGGTGTCCTTCTGGGTGCCTCCTGCTGAGGCCTGGCTGTCTCTGCTAAGTAGTGCACCGCTGCTGGTTTGCGTTTGCTATCTGACTCTACTGAACTAGATTGCTGGTGTATATGAAGTGTTTGCAAACTGCCACTGCCTGCTAACCTGTGAACTTAACTGTCAATTTCCAGACAACACAGATGGGAGTTGCTCCAAAGAACCTTTCTAAACAGGTCCATTCCCCCCTGTATCCTTTAAAAGGGACGTTAATGCATTTAAGAGCCATCATTAAAAGCAGGTTTCGTTGCTTGCTTCGGCAGCACATGTACTAAAATTGGGATCACACAGAGAAGGTTAGCCTGGCCCCCAAGCAAGGATGGCTGGCACGCAAATTTGTAAAGCATCCCATATTTTTAATAAATCGTATTTGCAAATGAAAAAAATAGGTTTTGAAAAAAATTAAAGATACAGGTTGACATCAAGTCTCCTCTTCTATTACTGTCTAATTTAGCTTTTTATTTTATTTTGCTTTCATTTTGTGTGGGTGTGGGTGTGGGTGTCTGTACACCACTTCCATACCTGGTGCCTTTGGAGACAAGAAGAAGGCATTTATTGGACTGTCTAGAAATGGAGTTAATATGGTTGTGAGTCACCATTGGCTGCAGGAAGAGCAGAGTGTGCTCATAATGGCCATCTCTGAAGCAGATCTTACTGAACAGAGCTTACTGGCACTCACCAACTGTCCAGACTGGCTAGCAGAGCACCAATGGTCTGCCTGCTTCTCCGCCCCACTGCCCCAGAGTGTGCTGTCCCAGACTGTGCTGCCCCAGAGCCCACTGCCCAGCCCTGGGGTTATAGATGTCACTCATGGTTGGAGTCTAACCTCAGAGTCTCACACTGTGTACAGGCACTTTACTGACAGGCACATCTCCTCGGTCCACTTCATGGATTTTAGATGCCCTAAGGAGCTTAATATTTGATAACAATTTCATTCAGCCCTTATCCTAAATCCTTTCGTGGGAGACAAGAAATTTAGAATTTCTATGCTTACAGAAGCATTAGAAATTAACTGGCTCAAGGGTGACATTTAGTATAATTTGGTTATTTGACTCAATTTAACTTATTTTTATTATTTAATCTATTTTTGTTTCTGGGGATTGAATCTAGGGCCTTGGGATTGTTAGACTAAGTACTTGGATCATCCTTTAAAAATTATAATATAACCAATTACTTACAAATTACTTTAGTGGACAAAGACAAAACCTCTTAAAATAAATACTAGTTGGGCCACAAAGATGGCTCTGTGGGTAAATTCCTTAACCTACAAGCTGAACTGAGTTTGACACCCAAGCAAGAAACCAATAAGAAAAGGTAAAAAAATAATATTCTAATAGAAAAATCAGCAAAGACCTTAAACAGGCTACTTCTAGTAGAAGAACCAACACACACACACACACACACACACACACACACCCCCTAAACCATATATCTGTATATGTATGATACACACACACATACCCTAAACCATATATATGTATATGTATGATACACACACATACACACATACACACCAAACCATATATATGTATATGTATGATACATATACACACACACCCTAAACCATGTATATGTATGATGTACACACACACACACACACCAAACCATATATATATATGTATATGTATGATATACACACACATACATATAATATATATGTGTATATTTTTATGGCATATATATGCATGGTATATATATGTACATATGTGCAAATATGCATATACATATATATGGTTAACATGAAAAATATTAATATATGGTTCATATTAATAAATACATATTTATTTATTTATTTATTTACTTACTTACTTATTATGGTTCTGGGGATTGAACCTAGGTCTTATGGTTGTTAGAAAAAGTACTTGAGTCATCTTTTATATCTCTATATTTTTATCTCTCTCTCTATATTTATATATATGATCTATGTATATTTCTATACCTATATAGATATACTATATATCTATGTCTATGTTTATATATATAGAGAGAATATAAAATGTTCAAGTGGAAAATAAACAACAAAGAACACTCTCTGGTCAAGCAGATAGGTAGACTGCACTAATCTATCATTTCTAATTTTACTTTCATGATAATATCTTCTTAACACATCCGGCAGGTGTTACCTTGAAATCATACACGGGACCACATCACTCTCCCCAAGTCCTTCCTGTGGCTCTCCGTGTCACCCGGAGCAAGCCACAATCCTCAGGCCCTGGTGACAGCTGACACTACCTCTCTGGCCTCTATCCCTCCTACTTGCTCTCTCCTCCCAATCACCCTTTGTAGTCCCGTACAAAAATACAGTTCAGCCTTCAGTATGCTAATTTCCTCTGCCAAAAATGCTTTTCCTGGTGCCAGAGAGGTGGCTCAGCTATCAAGAACACTGGCTGCTCTTCCAGAAGACCCTGGTTCAATTCCCAGCACTCACATGGCAGCTCACCACCATCTGCCACACCAGTTCCAGAAGATCTGAGGCCCTGTTTTAGCTGCTGCATTAAGAAGATGTTACCGTGCAAGTCATTAGTTATCTGAAGTTAGGGGCATCCCACTGCAGTGCATGCTTTAGTTATAAAACCTAGAGGAGCTTCAGGTTTTCTCTAGGCCTTAGAATAACTGCAGTCAAACATTATTTAGTTTGATTAGAAACATTGCCGTCAAAAATTCTCATTCGTATTTTCTTGTGCTTGTTTTACTGTCGGTTGACATTCCAGTTTCTTACTCCACATGGTTGAAGATTGTTTGAAGCAGCCCTGATTAAACACTGCAAGAATAACATCATCTCAAGAATAATATCCAGCTTTGACAACCATGGTAGGGGTTAAGTTGTATGTTATCTGTTGTAATCATTTGGATTCACAGAGGCAGAGAATGTGTCTGCATGTGTCTCAGTTCAGAGTCAGAGAAAGACAAAAATCATAAATGAAAATGTGAACAGGGCTGGAGGGAATAGCTAAGCAGTTAGGAATGTCTACTGCTCTTATAGAGGACCAGAGTACAATTCCAAGCACCCACACTGGGTGGCTAACAACTGCCTATAACTATAGCTTCTACTCTTTTGGCCCCAGCAGGCCCCTGTGCTTTCACATACAGATGTCCACATACAGATGTACACATAATTACAAATAGTAGTAGGTGCAGTGGCATAGACACTTAATCTCAGCAGTTGAGAGGCAAAGACAGGTTAGAGATCCAGGATAGTTCCAGGACAGACAGTGGAAGTGAAAATTTCTGGTTTCTTTGGAGACTCAATTATGTCATGTGACATTTTTCTGTGAACTGTCTTATGAGAGACTGTTTTTGCTGAAAGAGACACGTGGAAGAATGTTTTGCTGAGAACAGACGTGGTATTTTTCTGGAAGCTGCCTTGGAAAAGGACTTGTGATGTTTTGCTAGAGCAGACATGTGATGTCTACAAATAGTTTGAGTATAACCCTACAGACAGTGGACAACGCTGTGACGTTGGTTCATCTTGCCACTCTTTGATGGTCTTCACTGGGCTTTGCCTGATGCTGGTCTTTGTTGACAATGCTGTGTGATATTGGTTTGCTTGCCTTCTTTACTGGTCAATGTTTGTTGTGACTTCCTAGAGAGAAATGCACCAAAGAACTTCTGATGGTGTTCAGGTGGCTTCTTGCCGCTCTACAGACTCAGCTGATTGGCAGAGCCTAGAGGTTTCTTCTGGATTGAACTGCCACTGCTGATTCATAAGAGGTGTTTGCAGGGGCTGGGGATTTAGCTTCAGTGGTAGCGCTTACTTAGGAAGTTTAAGGCCCCAAGGTTCGATCCCAGCTCAAAAAAAAGAACCAAAAAAAAAAAAAAAAAAAAAAAAAAAAGAGGTGTTGCAAGTAGATCCAGCTATTGCTGCCAATTTTGTGAACTGAATTCTGATATCCTGACAATGCAGATTGATTCACCCCAAAAACTATTTTCTAAACAGGTCCACACCTGCTTTGCCCTATTAACCTTTCCTTTCCAGTACCTCTGGTGGGTGATGGGCTAAAGGAGAGGTGAAGCATTTAAAACACTTATTAAAGTAAGTAATATAAGCCTTCAGACAGTTCCATAGAAAACCCTGTCTTGAAAAACAAAACAAATGACAACAAATAAACAAAAACAAATAAATACTCTTAAAATAAATAAATGTTAACAGTAGTTCTTTGGGGGCAGGAAAATTAACCATAGTTTCAACATTTTTTTTATTCTCTCTTTCTGTAATTGTATGAAGAACAATTCAACAATGTTAAGTATTTTAAAATTTTTATTCGTTTATTTATTATGGCTCTAGGGATCAAACCTGGGGGCTTGGGCATGCTAAGTACTCATTCTACCTCTAAGCCACACATATTCTTAGCCTGAAAAGTTAATTATAACTGAGTTTTATTGTGGTTGTTTTGGCTTCTGTGAGACTGCCTCACCACATAGACCAGACTGTTCTTGAAATCACAGAGATCTGCTAGTCCTATCTCCTAAGTGCTAGGATTAAAGGTATGTGCCACCAGGTCTTGTAAGTAGTTTTTAAAAAGGAAAATGTAGGTATTATTTCTAGCCTTCACTTAAAAAGAAATCTGATTGAAAGCTTGGTCCACTGACCTGCAAATGAACTAAACAGGAAAAAGCAGGCTAGAGAGATGGCTCAGTGGCTAAGAGCACTGACTGATCTTCCAGAGGTCCTGAGTTCAATTCCCAGCAACCACATGGTGGCTCACAACCATCTGTAATGGGATCCAATGCCCTCTTCTGGTGTGTCTGAAGACAGCTACAGTGTACTTATATACAATAAATAAATAATTCTTAAAAAAAAACAAACAGGAAAAAGCAAAAACCCATGGTTAACCTTCTGTATCCTGACGCACCTTAGCTTTTTAGTGTGCGACCATGCAGTATTTACCAAAAACGAAGGCTGGAGCAAACCATTGAGCAGAAGTTAGCCATATCCTAGCATCCCTGTGACAAGATTGAGTCCACTCACAGCCAGTGTCAAATCGGTGTCAATGTCCATATACATGTTAGTTACTATGTTTACCTGTTCATTCAATTGCCACTTGCTGAGTGTAAGTTGAGGGATATAAAGCAAACCTCAATAGTGAGAAGAGCTTTGTCTTAAGGGTCCAGGATAAGGCAGGCAAAAGGAGGAAGAGAAAGAAAGAAAGAAAAGCACATTTCCGTAAATATTTAAATAATGACGACACATACAATGTAGACGGCATTAAGACCCATATTTAAAGAGTTCTCTGTGAGCCCAGATGAAGATGAAGTATTTCTAGGTGGGGAGGCTTCTTGGTGAATCTGAATGTACATGGATGCTTTGAGGTCTCAGCTGGACAGTGTCTGTCTGTCTGTCATCTATCTTGTTTGCTTACCTTATTTTAAACAAGCGTCTGATTCTCTACCTTCCGTCATCAGGCGCAAAAGCGATAGAGAGCTCAAAGAACCAATGGGAAGTGTTTTCAATCGCACAAACTCTAACTCCCAGGTCAAGAGAGGAAGGAGGTGCTGGGTTAACGCCCTGGTGCGTCTCAGTGAGTGAGACCAAAGGATGCCTGCTCACTGCGTGACAAGTGACTTCCCTACAGGGATTGGACTGTACAAAAAGATAAGCTGAAGGAATGAATTAGTCATTCCGTCAGGCAACGGAATCAAGGGAATAAAAACATTTCCCATCATAGTTGGGCTGTTTTTAAAAAGGCTTTTTACACAAAAGAAACCCCTGGCTTGAATGTGCAAGGGGAAATGTCACATAATGCCCTGAGGACAGAAAAGGGTGGTAGCTGGAAGAAAGCCCGTTGGTGAGGACCCCACATGGAAAGCTTCTCACTCTGCCTGGTTTCCTCTTTTGGTTGGGACACACATTATGTCATCCTGTCATTGGAGGTCACCTTTCTCCAACTTGCATTGTTCCTCAGAAGAAACACAGGAAGACTTTCCCTGTGACATTCGACTTCCCTTCACAGCTCAAGCCTCATCAAGCCCTTAAATAAAGCCCGGCTGAGCCAAGATCAGAAAGGAAGGGACATCAGCACGCTCTCTCTAGGAACAATGGATAGGAAATTGCTTTACCCTGGGCTACTCTTGCTTCTCAGTAACGTGAATTCTACCTAGGCATTGATCTGCTAAAGGACTTTAGTTAATTTCTTTTTTTTTTAAAAAAGGTTTATTTACTTATTATATACATTGTAGCTATCTTCAGACACACCAGAAGAGGGCATCAGATCTTATTACAGATGGTTGTAAGCCACCATGTGGTTGCTGGGATTTGAACTCAGGACCTTTGGAAGAGCAGTCAGTGCTTTTTTTTTTTTTTTTTTTTTTCCGGAGCTGGGGACCGAACAGGGCCTTGCACTTGCTAGGCAAGCGCTCTACCACTGAGCTAAATCCCCAACCCCAGTCAGTGCTCTTAACCACTGAGTCATCTCTCCATCCCTTTTGTTAATTTCTGATTGTCTTGGTGGCACTGGTAGATTAATGACAGGCAGGCTCGGGTAGACCCCTTCTATTCTTCCTTTCCCTCTCCGTTTGGCTGACTCAGCTGTTTCCCATCAGTCACTATTTTCCAGAGAGTTCTGAAGACAAGTATTTCAGGTTGACCATCCCCTAGAAATGATTTATTTTGTGGGGTTGGAGCTCAAACCCAGGTAAACACTAGTTTCCACCCTTACATTTTTTCTCTTTATAGAGTTCTGGATTCTTTTCATCTGGAAGATCGATCGTTCTTACCATTTTACTTTCTAATTAAAAAAAAAAAAAGATCTCACAGGTGTTTGAGTGGTACACAACAGATTAGTGAGCACAGAGGCAGAGGACACAGAGGAAGACTCTTGCTGGTTGGGCCATTTCCTAGGTCCCTCCGGTAGTAAAGAGCAACAGCTGAAGGTAAGGACAGCAAATAGAAAACAGAGAGCAAAGCAGCCAGGGAACCAGGGGTGGGGAGTGCAGCGGGAAAGGCTGAAGGACTGGGGTGTGGGTGCAGGGGTCTCATGGGGTTGTGTGCTTTGCTCGACTGTAGGTTATGGGAGACAGACAGGCAGACAGGCAGGCAGACAGACAGAGACACAGAGAGAAACAAGGAGTTTTATAGTGTTCATGTGTGGTATAAATTGGAATCTCTAGAACATAAAATATCAACAGAACCTGTGATTGTTTATTTTTGAGACAGGGTCTCGTTGAATAGACCAGGCTGGTTTTGCCTCTGCCTCCCAAGTGACTAAGGTTTAAAGGTATGCTCCATTGCACCTGGAAGAGAAATCTATGATTTTTTTCAAAATTCTTTTGCCAGGTGCAACTTTCTGCAGAGACGGGCTATTGGAGGAGCCAGCATTGGCTTTATGGTGAATGCTGTAGTTACAAGCCAACTATTGGCATGACGACAAGCACTTGCCCGTCTAATGGAAAGGGTCTAACAGTCTGGTTGGCACTGCAGTACACAAACACACTTGTCCAGTAACTAAGCGCAACTGTTACTTCTAGTAGGCTTGTTCATGGTGTCATCTTTATGTTGAGCAGGGAAGCAAATACCTGTGAGAAAGAAAAGGCCTCATTCAGTGAGATGACAATGCTTTGAAAAGAAGGGACTTGGCATAAGAGACAAGATGAAATTGTTTGTTTAATGTCCGTTCTGGCTTTGTTTAATCCCAAGAGTAACCCGGAAGGTGTGGTCATGGTCTGCCCACCTCTGCTCTTTTCTCAGTGGAGTCCTGGCTCACTTGGACCATGTTGTCTGAGCATAACCAGCGGCTGGCACGTGTTCACCTTCTGCCTCTGTGGGGATTCATCATGGATTGGCACGTCACCCAACTCAGCTCGATGGCAGGGAGATTCCAGCAACAAACAAACACGAATGGGGCAGTAAGAACAGTTTCAAGGTAGAATTGTATATAATGGACCCAAATTTCTAGTTGTCTTCTGTGTTTGTAGAAAGTAGGCAGAGTTCATAAAGCGATGTTTAGATTCATCAGCTCAGCAGCCTTGCCTACATCCCCCCCAACTTCCCCATGTCCCCATTCCTCCAAGAGTTCCTTGGCACAGCCATGTCCTGGCTGCTTTGCTCAGGATTTCCTCATATTCCTCCACCCTAATCTCTGTGTCTCCAGTCTGACTGTTTGCTTAATTCATCATCTCTCAAGACAAGCCTGATCCCTCCAGATGCCTTCTCAGATCTGAATAATCTTGGGTTCTTTTGCCAGAATTTTGTACATCAATGGTGCATTTGTTGAACGGATGAGAGACGGATGTGTGAATTTAAGTCTGTTCATTGGGACCTCAGAAAAATCTGTTCACAAATGTCTGGGAAAGTCCTAGACAACGGGACACCAAGGAGCTTTGTGAAAACTCTGTTAGGAACAGATCTGTCTTGAACCAGACTGTGATTTTAATCATGGAAACTCACAATATCCCTTTCAGCTTCTACTAACTAGAAATTTAACTTTTACCCAGGGATCATAGGCATTGTGCTGATTTATAATTCCCAATGTAATCACCTTAAATAACTCACTCTCACTGTGGACACCCACATTAGCCAGAAAAACCATGGCCATGTTAGGGAGATTTGATTTGTAGCCAAATCCGATTATATACTCTCGAGCAAACCTGGCAGAAATCCAACTGCTCCAGTTAAATAGACATTTAGCCACACTGTGCATTAGATATGCCTGGTAACCTCAGAAAAATACACTTGAATAGCAATGTTGGCTTCACATACTATAATATGATTGTAGGATAGAACAGAAACTTACTGGCAGCCAAATCATTGTGCTTTTGTCCAACATGTACTTGAAAATATACTTGATTGTGAGTCTATAAAAAAAAAATCCCTGGAGATCTGTTATACTACCTACCAGAAAATAAGTATTATTTTAAAAACATTTATTTAAAACCAAATTAAAAGTGGACCTTCCTCCATCCACTGGTCATTTTGATACAAACTGTTACACTTTTTAAAGACCTGTGCCTCTTAGAACATTCTAACCTTGGTTGTATAGTAATCCCCAGGGTTCTATCACCCACTGGACTGCGATTTACTCTTCTTACTGAATAAGAAGAAACTCATTATCCTGGGTTATTCTCATTTTGAATTTCCCTTCTTGTTGCTGCCCCTCCTTCCCAAACACAGAGCTGCCCAAGTGCTGATTGGTTTGCTCAACTTGGAAGGCCTTAGTGCCTCCTCAGTGACACACCACCAGAAGCCAGATGACCTTTTAGCATAATTTTGATGAGAGTAAGCATTGTGTAGCAAAATCTTGGCTTCAAGTCTTACGATTTCTTATATACTTTTCTTGGATGGAGTTTCAGACCATTTCTAAGGCACAATATTACCCCAGAGGAGACAATTTAGGCACCCTCTTGGGGTCAATAGAACAAAATCAATTCTCCTGAACACTAATTTAAATTATTTAAGTGTAATGGCCAATTTTATAGTTTGTGATGTGTTTTTCTCCGTCTAGTTTTACGATTTGAATTCTTATGTTCAAGCTATGTGCTGTCTTAGTTACTTTTGCATGAATAAAGCTTTGTCCTTTCAAAATGCTTCTTTAAAGTCACAAAATGCCACCGACATCAGGTAGTGTTCACTGAGAAACCCTGAGAAGGAACAACCCCATCCTGATTAAGAGTTTAAGGAACACATTAAGAACAGCGAAACAAACTCACCTCTCATTCACACAATGGAAACAAAGCTGTGAACGGGGAACAGAACTGCCACATATGGTGACAGTGTTAACACTTGTGTAAATAATGCTAACCTTTGTAATTGCTGTGCTGAGGGAGAGAAAATGCTTCTATCGAACGCACAGAAATAAAATGCACAATTTTCCTCCTTTAACAGCAAACTTCTGCGCTATTTTGGGAACTGTGTTAATATGGCTGGTATTCCAGTGTTTAAAGCTGTGTTGACACCACCAAGTGCTATAATTTTAACTTGTTATTGTGAGACAGAAGCTGCCTCATTGATTTCTGTTTCATTCAAAACTGAAGAACAAATCAATGTTTACCAATGGAGATGAAGCTAAATGAGCAGGAAAAAGAAAGAAGAAGACCTAAAATACTCTAACTAAGCCATTAGTTCGTGGTGTGAAAAGGATTTTAAAGGATTGTCTAAGTTCTGTTTACTCAACAAGATTTAGATAGAAGTGAGAAACTGTTTTAGCAAATTTAAAATAGGTTTCTCAGCATCCATTCAATTTTAATGCTGCTGAAACTGAAAAAGATTCCTTTACGCACTAAAGCAACACTGTTGTGTAACCTGCTATGAATGAGAGAGTTGGTGCTCTAAGAAGCATGACTTCTTGGTTACATTGAGCATTACATTAGGAACACTCCTCTGAATATGTTAAGGATTCAAACATCTCCCAGGTTATCCACAATCCACTTAAAGACTTTAAAGATCACTGTGGCAGACACAACTGAGAAGGATGTTACACTGTTTCTTCCTCCCGTTTTATGAATGAGGGAAAGAGGGACAGAGAGTCAAGGTCTGTTTGAAACGGAACAGTTATTTAGTAGCACTGTAAACACATCTGGCTTCTGCTTTCCTGCTAAGCCAAAGTCAAATTTTTGAATGAAGTGTGTGTGCTTTGAAAAGTAAATTCATTCTAAAGGACCAAAGTCACCACCCGTAATAATCACTTCTGGGTAGTTAACGCCCTTCCTCACATTGAATCTGAAGTAGGAGGCTACTGCTTTATTTCCAGTTAATCGTCAAAGAGGCACACTATTTCTTAATGGCTAGGGTGACATTGGAAGCACCAGTACTACTTATAAGACAGAACACTTAGATTAGTGTGGAAAGCATTTTGTTAGAGAAGTACGTGGGAAAAACATCATTTGCAAGAGCTAGATGCTCTGAGAAGATGCCAACACTCACATTACATCATGTTTTTCAAATAGTCTCTTAAAAACAGCTGTCTGTGTTGAGTGTGTTTTTACCAAGGTATGGTATAGACAAGAGGAAGACCATGGGAAGGTCTCCACTAAAGTCTAAGCTGGGTCCATTACTGGACTCGGCTCTGTCTGGTGGCTGTTAGTAAAAAGTGGAATGTTGGTCTGGTAACCAGAGCCTGGCTATACAATGGGTGAGTCAGAGCAGAGGGTACTAGGTTCCCGCTTACTGATCCTCAGGGTAACTCCTCAGCAGGCAGAGAAAACTCCAGCAAACTTGAACTCTAACACCCAAAGGCTTGATGCTCTGGTACCTCTCATTAAATTGAACTAGAACAATAGACACCTTTCCGTTCATAACCTCCATGAACATACACAGTCCTGAAGAGAGGTGCTTGTGAATAAAGACTCTGGGCAGGATGTAACCTCCTGAACTTGAAGTTGATCTGCAAATGTAAAACTGTTGTGGACAAAGAATCCACCTTGCTTCTAATAGTAAGCAGATCTTTCTTCTTAAATTCAAACCAAACATGCTCTAAAGGGTTGGGGGGTGGGGGACGAAGGAGGTTGTCTGGGAGTACAGCAGAGACCTAAGCTTCTCCTGTTAGTTGTCACTAAATAGGCACACACACTTGGGGGGAAATCCTTATTTTCTTTTTCCTTTAAATCTGTTTAAAAGTCAATGAAAGATTCTTTTTAAAATTATGAAAGGCAAACCCTTTATGAGATGAAAAAGGATAGTTAGCAGAAGACCCGGGATCCCAGAATAATCTTCTTAAATTGTGCAAAAAAATTTTTTGGTGTGCTTATGTGCACTTTTTTTTTCTTTTTTCTTTTTTTGGTTGCAGACGGGATCAGCAGAGATCTTACTATGGCTAAAATCTGTCCCTCAAAGCCTTCTTGATTTATCTTGATGAAAAAAGGGAGGGGCGAATAAAATCGAACGGAGTTTATTCACAATAAGGATGTAAAATATTGGTGATTTCAAGAAATACTTTTTATACCAGTAGCTAATGAAAATCTATTTTAGGTAAGATCAGGTGCTGAGGCATTTGTCCATTCACGCTGATTATCTTTAATATTTCTTTCTTTTTTGATTTAACTGGCTTGAAACAAAAGGCTTGGCTCCTCCTTCAACCGGCTTTTTTTTTTTTCCTTTTTCTTTTCTGATGCTTGAGTATGCTGTGAAATGATGATGGATTAGCTGCATTTATATTTGAGGTAGTAATTATCATTTTATAAAGATTTGATTCCTGAGATATATTAATAGAAGCTATTTATCTAACACAATAACTAGTTGAAATTCAGAGAAAAGAGGAAAAATGACACCAGGAAACCCCAGGAGCTTGTAAAACAAGAGGTGCACACAGGAGAAAATGAGGACCTAAGATTAAACACCCAACTACTAACAAACCCTAAACAGAGAAAGTAGGAGGGAAAAGGACTGTTTTAAATAGAACAAAGGTAGCAACGAGAAATAAAGTGAAAATGATGAAAACATCACAGTTGAGCCTTTCCAAAAAAACAAAAAACAAGCAAAAAAAAAAAAAAAACCCGAAAAACTCAAGGCGTTGGATGGCCTCTTACTAATTAAGGTGAAGACAAGGCGACGAGAAAACACCAGGGCTAGAGACGGTGCCTGTGATTATCAGATAAAACCCAAAAGCTCGGGGGAACGATCTTTTGTGGCAGAGACTCGCCAGGCAGCGTGGAATGCTGATCTTTCCTCAGACAAAATCCACAAGGTTTAACGTAAAAAGGACAAGAGTGGGTTTAAGCACCTGCCTTCTAACAGTTATTTTAGATAATTTTTGATGCTTCTTAATTACTCGTTTCCGGGTATACTGATCGGAAACAAGAGGGGCTCCTCCATCCCAAGGGAAGGTTAGCAGCATCCACAGGCAGGGACCGCTTGCGGTTAACCCTGAGGGCGCCGGCAGGAGCCCCTATCCTCAGACGAACCCTGGTCCTCAGGAGACCCCGCCTGCCCGCGAGCCCGAGCATCCTCCTCCCTGCTCTCCCATCCCATTCAAGAAAAATCCTGGGATTTCAGGAGCTGCACCCGCTTTGCCTCCCGGACGCCGCCGTTGCCGCCGCCGCCTGGGGGGTGTGCGTGTTGGGGTTGGGGGGGCGCAGCCTCACTCTAGACGCCGCGGATGGGGCGCGTCCCCGCGGGTCGCGCGCGCCTGTTGCCATGGTAATGCTCGCCCGGCCGCCCGAGGGGCCGGCGGGAATGCGGCGCGCTCTGGCAAGATGGCGTCCGCGAGGTCGCGGGGTGCGCGGTGAGCGCCGGCCGCTGTCGCTCCGCCCGGCCGGTCGCGCTTCAGGTCCGCCCGCCCGCGCGCGCCCCGCGGGCCCATGGCGGCGACAGTGCGGGCGCGCGGCGGCTTGCCGGGCTGCCGCGGGCGGGGCGCGCCCCGCCAGCGCGCGCGTAACTTTTTCCTCGCCGCGGCCCCGCGGCCTCTGCGCCACGCCCCCCGGGCCGCCGCCCCGCCGAGGTGCCGTCTGCCGGCCGCCGCCGCGGAGCTAGGAGCGCCGGGAGGCGCAGCTCCCTCATGGCCCTGACCCTGTTCGGTGAGTGCGGTCCCCGGCTCCCCTGCCGCGGGGTGGGCGCGCCCCGGGAGCCGCGTGCGGGGCTGGGGGGCGCAGGGCGGGCCAGCCGCCTTGTCAGGGCTCCTGGGCGCGGCCCCGCGCGCCCCATTGTCTCCTCTCAGGCAGGGCCAATGGGCGTGAGCTCCCGGGCCAGTCCTAGGGTCGAGGTGAACCCTCGGTGCCTCTCTCACATGCCAAGTTGAGAGGGAAGTTGGCTAGTTGTTTGCAAACCAATTTTCCCCAAGTCGGTAAATAAAGAAAAAAGTTTATTATTATTATTATTTTGAACAAAATGCGAGAGCATCCCCAGCCTCTCTAGAATTGCCCGGTCCGTGTGTTGCTTCCTGTTAGATTGTTGGGCATTTTGGGGGGGGGGGGGACTGTGTACATTTTATTGGAAATGAGAATAATATGTGAACTTAATTTGATATTGGTTAAAATTGAAAATGTATACTCCGAGGAAAAAGGACAGAAGAAAGTTGGCTACTGGAAGGTAACTGATCCAGCAGCATAATTTTGAGTTTGGCTGGGAAATGTTATTTTGTGGATGTAGTTATTTAACACTATTGTTTCAATGGCTAAGACAGTTTGCAATGACAGTGGGTTGGGAAAAAGCACTGAAAAGGTACATTGTTTTCTTTTACAAAAACAGACCTTGGTACATCATTTCAAGAGAACTCAGTATGTCAAAACTTAGATTTGTAAAGAATTCAGTTTTTCAAAGTAGCGAGGTACGATGATGTATTAGCGACAACCAGGAGCACATTTCTCACAAGTTATTCAGCATATCCAATTTCCAGTTACGTTTTAATTATGTCATCTGACCAGGCACAGTTATGTTGTCACATACCATAAATGCTTTTTGTTGTAAATACCTCAAATGAATTCAGCTGCTGGCATCAGTTACTTCTGTTTCTTCTTTTCCTGAAAAATAATATCTTTACCTTACCTTGTATTTAATCTGCACTATTTAGTGGAAATGGGGACTTTTTGTATAAAGGTTACAAATGATAGAAGGCTTAGCTGATGTTTTCTTCAGAAGCAATGGCTGTAGCTGGTTAGCAACTGTTGCAGCTAATGCACAGCAGTAAGATTTCCAGAGGAAATCCTCAGACTTTATCCCAACAGTTGATCTGTCCTAGTTTCTAATGAGATATTCTGCATTTTTTTTAAGGGTTTCAAAAGTAAATTGTACTCATCTAGTATTTTCTAGAACATTGACATTCCTGATAACTAAGGCAGTTAAACTGGGGAAGCAATACTCTTTTAAAAGGATTCCTAGCTTGTTAAGCCTTTACCTAGGTGGAAATAGTAAAAGAAAGAGTGTGGAAAACTGCTCCCAGCCCTCAGCAGGAATGACTTGGTTTCTGTGTTCTGATATGTGCTGTGGGAAAGAGTTCAGTTTGCCTGAATGCACTCTGCTACACTGTGAATGTAGCATACCTCTGAACAGAAGTAGGGGTGGGTTAGAGAGAGGGGGTGGGGTGGGGACTGAGAGAAACTGAGAGACTCTTACTCTGTAGCCTAGGTTTGCCTAGAATTTACTCAGTAGCCCAGGTGCTAGGATTGTAGGGCTGAGCCACCACACCCACTTTTTTTTTTTGTAGTGATGGAGCAGCAGCTGTTTTTAACAGTGCCTGTTGCAGACCACGCCAGTCCTGTGTGGGCTGTCTGTTTGCTAAATGTAGATGCTTTTGTCCATGTCCAGGGTGAAAGGGAATTTAAAGGGACACTCAGTGATTCTCTTGGGTGCATACTGGAGTTTGAGAGATATTGAATTACAGGTAAATGCTAGGGGTTGGATCTAATTGGTTCGGTTCACAAAAACATTTTTTGCATATGTGAAGAGAAGTACCCAAGAGTTAGAGAAGGACTTCTTGTCTTTAGTTCAGTCTTCTTGGAGGAGGGAGGGGAAGTGCCATGCCTTCTCTCATGCTACGCCCTAGCCCATTTTTTTTTTCTTTTTTTCCTGTTTTTGTTTTGTTTTTGAGACAAGGCCTTGAACTCAGCCATCCTCCTGCCTTTTGCCTCTTGAATGCTGAGACTCCAGTTGAGTTCATCTTGGTGACCAACTGAGAGGAGCGTGGTAAGGGTCTGTGAGATGGTGATGAAGATGTGGGGATGAGGAACCAAGTTAGATGAGTGTGCTCTGTCAGTCTCAGGGCAGAGCTCGTCAGCTGGGACCTTCGACCTCCCAGAACAACCACTGCTGCCTGTCTTAAGGATCTTGGACTGTACTCCAAGAGTGTAGTCCAGTTTTCAACTAGTGTTGTAAATTTTCATTCACACTTTTGTTGATGTATGTAATATTTGTATTGGTAATTACTAGAACTTAATTTAGAAGCTCTTATTTAGTTTTTTTGTGTGTATATTTATACCTATTTTTTAAAAGATTTATCATTTATTTTATGTATATGAATACACTGTAGCTGTCCTCAGACACACCAGATGAGGGCATCGGATCCCATTACAGATGGTTGTGAGCCACCATGTAGTTGCTGGGAATTGGACTCAGGACCTCTGGAAGAGCAGTCAGCGTTCTTAACCACTGAGCCATCTCTCCAGCCCCATGTACACTTACTTTTGAGTATGCAGTTCATGTGTGTTTGTATGTGTGTATGCACATATTCGTGTGTATGTGTTTATGTGAAGGTCAGAGGTCGACCTCAGGTGTCATTCCTTGGGAAACATCCTCTGTGATTATGTATTTGGGCCACTGTGCATTTAAAACCTCAGTGTAGTTCCTCAGGTTCCTTTTACTTTTTGTTCAAGCAGGGTCTTTCATGAGCTGGAACTTTGCCCGAGTTGGCCAGCAGCTCGAGCCATCTGTCTATTTCTGCTTCCCCCATGGGATGTGAGGGTCTGAATTCAGGATAAACATGAAGACCTGACTCCTGAGAGACAAGAGCTTTACCTAATGAACCATCTCTCAGCTCTACCTTTCAGTGTGTGTGTTTGTGTGTGTGTGTGTGTGTGTGTGTGTGTGTGTGTGTGTGTGTGGTATTTGTGTTTGCATGTAACCTCCTGTTCATTCACATGTGGCAGTCAGAGGGTGTCTTCCTTAATCTCTTTCCAATGTATATTCTAAGACAGTCTCTCACTGAACCTGGAGCTCACTGTTTCAGTTAGAGTGACACACGACCTCCACCGTATCCCAGTTCTTCCCAGTGCTGGGACTACAGGTGTATGTTGTTACACAGCCTTTTCATGGGTGCTGGGGATCCAAACTCAGATCCTTATACTTGTCCTACAAGCACTTTATCCATTTTTTTCTCACGTTACCACTTTCCCCAGCTCCCTATCTTTAATTTTGAGACAGAGTCTCTCACTGGGATTCTGGGTTTGCTATGTAGGCTGAACTGGCTAGCCAGAAGCCAGTGTCACTAGCCTCCATTCTTGACTTTTTGATGTGGGTGCAGGGGATTGAAATCAGGTTCTTATTCTTTTGGAACAGGCACTTTACCTACTGTCTCCAACCCTAAAGTTTCACTTCCATTTTTTATTTTTTTGTTTTTGTTTGTTTTGGCTTTTCTTTTTGAGACAGGGTTTCTTTGTGTAGCCCTGGCTATCCTGGAACTAGCTCTGTAGACCAGACTGGCCTCAAACTCAAAGAACTTTCTACTTCTGTCCCCCAAGTGCTAGGATTAAAAGAGTGTGTCACCATGCCCATCACTTTCATTTTTAAAACTCATATATACATTGAAAATGTTTATTTTGAAAATTCAGAGATTCGAAACTTTCTCTTTACCTTTCAAATGAATCCATGTCTCAGTATCAATCTAGATACGTTTTCTTTTACTTTGAAATTAAATTTGCTTACGTATAGGAGAGGAAGGCAAGAGGGTCGTGTTAGGGTGCCTGTGTGGAGGTCAGAGGATCCCTTTTGGAACTTGGTTCTCCCTTTTCAACCATGAGTCCTGGGGTTTGAACTCCTGTCAAGAGGCTTGGCAGTTAATACAGCTGAGTAGCTGTTTTACTGGTACAAAGTTAGGTTTTGTTTTCTTTTATATTTGGGGTTGAACCTAAGACCTCTCTCTCGCGCTAGGCAAACATTCTTCAACTGAGTCACATCTCCAGCGAGACACAGTTTTTAAAATCTGAAAGTCAAATATGTTTCTGCAGACTCACCCTACTGGCTTTGCTCGTTTGATCTACAAACCTATTGCTACAGTGTGCAGGATGTGGTGCCTTCTTTGTTACTGTCTTTCTTAGGACTCTAGTGCATACCTGAAGTTCACTCACCCTGCTCTATAGTCAGTAATGTGCACCTTGGACAATTTGCTAGAATCTACCAGATAGGGGAGTGCTTGTTTCCTAGTAATCACTCAGGTAATAGGAAAGTCTGAGATCATCTGATTTAGACCTTTTTGCTGCTGTGCATGACTGCATGTTGTGTCAGGCCATATCTGTAAAGCCATAGTTGGCAGAACTGGGTGAATTACCATGCTGTCAGGTCATCCTTTGGCAGGAAAATCATCATTTATAGCTTAAGGGACTGTGGTTTTTACCAGGCCAGTGATGAGTCTGGGAGCTCAATACAGTTCCCTACCCAACTGAACCTTGAACAGTGCTTGTCTCTAGGAACTGGATAGTTGGTGATAGGACTGCTTCACCTCCATTCTTCACCAACATTATAATCCTAAGTCACCTGTAAAGTACTTTCTTACCATCTGTGAAGGTTTGAAGGAGACTGGCCCCCAGAAGCTCATATACATGCACGCATGCACATGAATGAATGAATACCTGCTTAGTTGGTGAAACTCTTTGGGAAGGCTTTGAAGGAGTGGCCTTGTTGGAGGTGTGGTATCACTGGGGGCAGGATTTGAAAATTTAAGACTTGTACCATTCTCAACGTGTTCTCTTATAGTTGTGAATTAAGATGTAAGGTCTCAGCTGTTCCTACCACCATACCTTTGCTCTATCATCACAAACCCTAACCCTCCGAAAGTGTAATTTTAAATTACTTTTTCTCTCTCTCTCTCTCTCTCTCTCTCTCTCTCTCTCTCTCTCTCTTCCTCTCTCTGTGTGTATATGCTTTGTTTTTCAAGAGAGGGTTTCTATACCTTGGTCATGGTGTCTTACAACTCAGTAGAAAAGTCCTTAGATAGAAACTGGTACCAGGGAATGGGCTATTACCAAGTCAGGCCTGGCCCTGCTGTTTATTAGTGGGATGTGGAAGACTTTGGCTAGGAAATTGAATGAACACTCTAAGTGGATCTTAGTGGTCTGGAAAGACAGTAGTGCAGAGGTGGACCACAGAAGCCCAGCTTGAGGTTTCAGGGGAGAACAATATTAGTGACTGGGCTAGAAAACATTCTTGCTATATTTTGGCAATGAATGTGGCTGCTTTCTGCCCTTGTCCTGTGTCTGCCTGAGGCTAAATCGAAAAGTGTTTGATTAATTTCCTTGCTGGGGGAGATTTCAAGACAGCCAACTATGGACAGCATCACATGGTTGTTAGTAATCACTATTATGCAGGTTTACAGTAATAATAAGCAGGCTGGGCAAAAAGAAATACAAACTGTAGTTTGAGGAGAAAATCACACCATGAAATTTATGGAATCCAAAGCTAGAAGAGATGAGAAGATTAAAGAAAGGCCTGATCTGAAATGGAACAGAGGGAGTGATGACCTCAGGGCAAGACCCTGTGGAGTTAAGCTTCTAGAGGAATTTCCTGCTCCTAAAAAACAATGGAGAAAAGCTTTTGCAAATGTGATTCAGGAGAACTGCTGGGCCCAGGGATGTGGCAGGGAGTCCCAGCATGGAGGTCCGGAGAGGTCCTGTTTGTGAAGTCTTGAAACAAAGCCCAGATAGTGTTGGAGACACCAAGATGTTGAAGACGTCAGAGCCCTGGAATCTCTTCTGAGGAGAGCTTCAAACAGAGTGTGGAACCAGTCCATGAGAAAGAAGTGTTTTAGTAAAGGTAGAAGGGCAGGGCCGTTTGAGCTCTTTGGTATCAGACATGGAGCTATAACAGTGGTAAAACTGTTGGGTTGTGGAGGAGGTCAAATGGCCCTTTCACAGGGGTCATGTATCACATGTATCATACACATATATTCATAACAGTAGTAAAATTGCAGTTATGAAGTAGCAACAAAAATAATTTGATGGTTGGGAGTCACCACAATATGAGGAACTGTATTAAAGGGTGACAGCATTGGGGAGATTGAGAACCACTGAACTATAGGATTTGGAGTTTGCCTTGCTAGTTTTTGATCTTGCTTTGGTTCAGTATTTTCTTCCTATGCCCTGATTCCTCTGTTTTGAGGTGGTAAAATGTATTCTGTTCCACTGTATGTCGGAATTCCATAATTTGCTGTTTAATTTTACAGGGCCTACAGTTAAGAGCTTGCTTTTAGTCTGAGAACACTTTTAAAAATTGTTGAGACTGAAAGAGATGGTAGGGATCTTCAGAGTTGGACAGAATGAATTTTACGTAGTCTGACTACAAACCTGTCGGGGATAGGCTGTGGGATGTGGTGGTTTGAATGAGAATGGCTCCCATAGGCTCAGATATTTGCAGGCTTGGTTTCCAGTTGATGGAGCTGTTTTGGGAAGGATTCGGAGGTGTGGCTTTTTTTGAGGAAGTGGGTCACTGGGGTCCCAAATTAAACAAATGAAAATGACATGGTGTTTTGTCATAGTAATAGAAAAGTTACTAAGTTACTATTTCTCAGTCCTTTACCACAGAAAACTTTCATTGTCTTAGTTTGTGTAGCATTTGTCACTGTCCTGACACTGCTCTGTAGAAGTCCTTCCAAGAAGTTGAATAGGAATGGGGTGTGTGTGGGGGTGGTGGTGCATGATGTACTTAGCAAATTTTGACTGTCCTGAAGTTAAAGGACAGGCTAGCTGAGTGCTTTCAGTATGATCTCTGTGACCAAAAGCTAATTTTGAGGAAACTTTCACTTACTTTACTGTCTGCTGACACTTCTTAGATGTACATGTTTTATGCGTGAGTGTTCTGTCTGCGTGTATATGTGTGCATGCCTGGTGCCTGTGGATGTCAGGAGAAGGCAGCTGAACCATTTGATCTGAGATTGTAGATGGTTGTGAGCTGCCTGGTAGATGAGGGGAACTGAGTCTGGGTTCTCGGTAAGAACACTGAGCACACTTAACTGCTGAGCTCTCTCTGGGTTCTCGGTAAGAACACTGAGCAAACTTAACTCTGAGCTCTCTCTGGGTTCTTGGTAAGAACACTGAGCAGACTTAACTCTGAGCTCTCTCTGGGTTCTCGGTAAGAACACTGAGCAGACTTAACTCTGAGCTCTCTCTGGGTTCTCGGTAAGAACACTGAGCACACTTAACTCTGAGCTCTCTCTGGGTTCTCGGTAAGAACACTGAGCACACGTAACTGCTGAGCTCTCTCTTATTTGGTTTTCAAATTTGTTTTTTAACCTGGTATCATGTAAAAGAGTGAAAAAAATCATATTGCTAACTGGGCAGTGGTGGCTCACGCCTTTAATCCCAGTAACCTGGAGGCAGAGTGCTCTTAATTTGAGGCTACTCTGGTCTACAGAGCTCGTTCTAGGACAGTCAGGGCTATACAGAGAAATCCTGTCTTGGAAAACTGGAAAAAAAATGATAGTTCATAGTAGTTACAATTGATGTTGGCCATCTGTGCAATATGTAAAGGAATATTGATGACACACATCTGCTCCTTCAGGTTACCCTTTTATAACTAGCTCAGCCTTTGGAGATGTGTCCCAGTTAACAAAAAGTTAAGATTTCTTGTTAAGGAAAAAATGTTTAACTTTTTTACATCCATTTTTATAGTTTCTGTCTTAACATTACTCTTTCCACATAGACATTTATTTTCTCTGTTGTTCTCTGTGTGAAAATTTAGTGGCATCAGAGGCATACATCAGACTGTGCATTTTCTTAGGGTCTGCAGATCTGATTCATACATAAAAGAGAGGAATCAGCTAGGAGTCATGGTGCACTCTTGTAATCCCAGGACATGAGAGTCTGAGGCAGGAAGATTACCAGGAGCTCTAGGCTAGTCTAGATTACTTGGTGAACCCTGTTTCACAAAGGAAGGCCCAAATTATTTGTCTTTTAATTTTGAGCTCCAAAAGTTACTTCTATATTTTAGACTGATTTAAAGCAGTTAAAAGAAATATGGTAGAAAAATAGTTTTGATCTATACATATATACATATGTACATACATACACGTGTGTGTGTGTGTGTGTGTGTGTGTGTGTGTGTGTGTGTGGTGTAAGGTTATCGTCCAGAAGAGATGTCATAAGCAAAATAATTGTTGATCTCTTTAACCAGGTTGGTGCAATGTGGGATTGCGCTCTGCTGTTGCCCTCCTCTTGAGACGTCTGAGTGAAAGAGGACCTGGCTGGGCTGAGCTGCTGCAGCTTTTCTCAGTCTCTCTAAACCGGTCTCCTGCATGGGGCTGAGGGTGCTGTTTGAATCTCACATGCGGGGGTCAGCACCCTTAGCAACTTTATCCACCACAGCATGTAACAAAACCACCGAACTGTCTGTGTAAAACCACAAGTCACTCATTCTTAGAAAGCGTATCTGTAACTTGCCTTTCTTCCTTCCTTCCTTCCTTCCTTCCTTCCTTCCTTCCTTCCTTCCTTTCTTTCTTTCTTTCTTTCTTTCTTTCTTTCTTTCTTAAAATGCTTGTTTTTGAGCTAACCTTTTTCTTCAGTCTAAGTGCTGGGATTACAGACATCCAGATGGTTAATTTTTATTAGTTGACAAAAATCTTTTTTTTCTTTCTTTTTGTTTGTTTGTTTTTCAAGACAGAGTTTTTCTGTGTTTAGTCCTGGTTATCCTGGAACTCCTTCTGTAGACCAGGCTGGCATTAAACTGACAGAGATCCACTTGTCTCTGCCTCCTGAGTTTTGGGTTTAAAGGAATGCACCACTTTTTTTCTGTCCATCTGTCCGTCTTCCTTCCTTCCTTCCTTCCTTCCTTCCTTCCTTCCTTCCTTCCTTCCTTTTTTTGGTTGGTTGATGTAAATCTTACTCTTTATTTTATTTGTGTCATTAAGTGTGTGTTCCTAAGCTTCATGTGCACACTGTAGCACACATGTGCAGGTCAGAATCAGTTCTCACCTTCTACCATGTGTTTTCGGGGCTCAAACTCTGGTCCTCAGTCTTGGTGGCAGATGATCTCACCTGCCAAGCCATCTTGCTGGGCTAATTGTTACTTTTAAATGAAAGAAAGATAGGAAGGAAATAGCAGGACAGGGCGACCATATTAAACATTGAAAAACCATGTTTATAAAACTATGTCTGACAAAGTTATAATTTACATTCATCCTTTGACTTTTTGTTATAAAAGCAGTTATTTCTTTACACACTAAAAACACACTGTAGCAACACTTGCAAGGGTTGAATGTTAAATAGGATGTGAAGTAGATTTCAGTAAAGTTCTGATTAGCAAAAGACTGAGTTTAAAAACATAAACTGTGGAAAATTTACACCCCCCCCCCCGTCAGACAGTCTGTGTAGCTCAGGCCCATCTCAAACCATGCAGTCAGTTCCCAGGTGTCTGACTTCTGTCTCAGGCGGTGGGATTACAGGTGTGTGGATGTCTCTTCCCTGTAAAACACACTGCAGTAGCATTAGGGTGGCTTTATATCCAAGGACCTCAAAGAAAATTTCTCATTTGTGGATCATTTTTTCCTTTCCCCAAAGAACAGAAATACCCTGTGTGTTTTGAGTGGTTGTTTTAAGTTGAGAAGAGGGTGGCTTCCTGAGAGTTAGGTGTCCGCTGTGATTTGTGGAGCAGAGACAGTGAGTCAGCAAGGGCCTGGTGTGGCCACAGACACCTCATTGTTCTGCAGCTGATCTCAGAGGTCTCCTCTCTCTCTCCCGACATCACCTTTCACTTTTAGATTGCAAATATCTCTTGATGTGAGGCAGGACTACAGAGGATGCAGTCCGTGAACTATCATTACTAGAATAGATTTTTCTGACCACAGACTTGACATTTGGAAAACTGAATGGGTCCCTTAGGCTCTGTAAGCAGCTACACGCCTTCCTGCTGTCCTGTTTCTCACGTCAGTACTCAGCCTTCAGCCTGGACCACACGTTCCTTCTGTTCCTGCCTTTGATGCATACCTTGTGCCCGGCTGCATAACAGCTGTGAAATTAGTTTTGTAGAGGTGACTTTAGGATTGTAGTGACTTAGTTAGGTGGGAAGGACAACAGGTGAGTGCTGTAAATGTCTGTCTAAGGGCTGTGCTTGGTTGAGAGTTTCTTCTGTATGACAAAAAAACTGTGGCATGACAGTAAAGCTGAGGTGCGATGTTTGTATTCTACCTGTGAAGAACACATGTTAATTCCGCATGTAGCTTGACATATTTTCATTTATAGTCCGAGGATCTTGTCAGGGTAAGACAGAAGACAGGGCAAGTATGAAGGAACTGCATTGTAAGAGAAAAGAAAGCAGTTTTATTAAGAGGGTAAGGCATTACTAAGAAGGGTTTATGGAATGTGGTGTAAGAAATGAAACCATACTGAAGATGACAGCATATGAGGTTGGGGAGGGATAGGCTGTATATTGAGATAAGGAAGTCAGCACAGGATTCTGATTTTGAGTAGCTCCAGGGCTAGAAGGTGCGTACTTCTGTTCTCCAGTTTGTTTGCTTATCCATTTGATGAATATTTATAGGGGCCTAATATGTGCCAGGCAAGTCTCAGTTTCTGCTTTATTTCTTGTTCATGTTTACAGTAGGGGAAATAGATAACAAAAAAATGTATATAATACGCCAAGTGTTGGGGCTGTCAGAGAGTGCAGCGGAGTGAGTGGGTCAGCTGCTCTGCCTGGGCAGTCAGAGAAGGCTGCAGCAGCAGATGGCAGACAGGCAGCAAACCAGATAGTGTCCACAACCAGGAGGTGTTTCTGAATAAGTTGGCATATTTAGAGAATAATGCCTATTTCATTAAACTGTTGTTCATTTTCATTTTAGCAGTACAAAGGAATTGCACATAAATTAACTTGTTTGTTCATGTTTTACCTTCACAGTAGGGAACAGAATCAAACTGAATAGAAATTGCTTATCAAAATGGCTGACTCAAGTTTTCAGAGCTCTGAAAGTAAAAAGAGTACAATTTCTTGTCATAGTAAGTATTTGGGTTCCGTGCCTGTTAGTTTTCATATCACTTTTACTATATGTGTTTAAACATTTACATTTCATGCTTCAGGCTTTCATTTTTGTTGTTTTTTAATACCTCTTGTTTGTCCAGGAAGAACTTGAGGTGACTCACAAGACGTAGCGTAGGAAGATAGGAGCAGTTTGTGGGGAGCTCGATTCCTATGCTTTGAGTCAGTAGTTCCTTTTTCTTCCCTGAATTGGTTTCCTACTACTTATGATCATGGTCTGCTTTCCATGTAATACAGGCTCCCCTTAATTTTGGTACTCTTGCAGTGATCATAAATGATCAACGTTCCCCCATTACAGTTCTGGGGGTACAAAAAAATTGAAAAGAGTGAAGCAGGGAGTGGGAATTTTGGGGACATGAAAAGGGATAGGAGCCCCTTATTTTGGGTTTGGTTGACATCACTCACTAAAGACTGAGAACTTAGCACAATTCACAGCATTTGCAAAGGCTGCTGGCATAAAGACACTCCCTTTTCTAGAGACATATTTTTTAGTAGGAATATTAACATTCTCCTTTCCAGCTATTGACCTTCAGAAACCCCATTAACATTAAAGGCATGTGGCAGCCTTCTTGTGCAATCATTGTGACCTATCATTTATCTGTTTGTAATCTCGAGTCACCCTATAATCTCATTAATCATAAAAGAGAGAAAAGGGAGAAAAATCCTAATAACCCTTTGAGATATAACTTTAGAGCCACAAAAATTGTGTGTACAGACATTCCTAAGACACTTACTCATGGCTCTCCTGAGAGAAGTCCACATCCTCACTCTTGGGTGTGCTTTTTTTTTTCCTTCTCGTGAGTGACTTTCTGCTAACCTTCATTCTTAACTCTGTGTTAAAAAATATCTCATTTTAGGTCTGGAGAGATGGTTCAGCAGTTAAGAGAACTGACTGCTCTTCCAGAAGTCCAGAGTTCAATTCCAAGCAACCCATTATATGACCCACAACCATTAGGTGTACATGCAATTAGAGGACCCATACACATAAAATAAATAAATCATTTTTTAAACTCTCATTTTAATAAACTCCCACCTTTGCTTCGTGCTGTCTGGTCCTGATACTATTTTCTGTGGTGAACTCCAGGATCTGGCTTTACCTAAGTGGAGGTTCTTGAAGAGCAAGGGGCTGGCTCCTCAGCTGTGGGTACAGTTTGCAAAGAGCACCCGCCATAGCTTTTGCAGCCTACTTACCCTTTCCTCATCCTTTGTCTCTTCCCAGCACAGCATGTGGAGCAGTTAAGGATGGGTTGTTTGTAAGTGCGGTTCACTCCTAGTGTACAGGGAGGTTAAAGCAAGCATTCTAAGGCTTACGAGGACGTAAGAAAGATACTTGAGATCTCGCCAATGTCAGTACTATTACAGTAGTGGAGAAAGGTTTTATATCCTATATTCTAACAACACATAACCAAGAAACATGTGCAGTGGAAGTAGGAGGGTAGTGACCAGGGAGGATACATCCAGGCTAGGGGGGTATCCTACAGAGTTCTTGTTGAGTGTTTTTCTGGAACTGCTATATATTCAAATGCTAAATACTGGCCCCAAGATCTGGTTGCAGTCCTGACTAGCAGATTCTCATGTATACCAGTGATGTCGTATCAACTTTGCTCACCAATCTTCTCCGACTGATTAAATAAAAGTGGCTATAGCCAAGTCCTATTAAAAAGATCAGTAGGACTGTGTCTTGATTATTTGGGGGACTTCAACTTAAAACAACTAATTCAGTTCATTCAGCATCATAGACTGTTCCAGTCTGGACTTCATTTAAACCTATATTTTCACAGCATATAGAGACTTGACAACAATTGTTACAGATAGCTTTCTTTCTTTCTTTCTTTTTTTTTTCTTCCTTTTTTTTTCGGAGCTGGGGACTGAACCCAGGGCCTTGCACTTGCTAGGCAAGCGCTCTACCACTGAGCTAAATCCCCAACCCCACAGCTAGCTTTCTTAAGACCATTTTTCTAATCTTCTTGGACCCCCACAAAAGAAAACTACACTCTAAAATCAGCAGGAAGCAATTTTAAGCAAACAATGTCCCATTCGCTTAAGGCAGGGAGGGTAGGTTTTGGTTGTTCTATTAGGTGATGGATGTTGTCATTCTAAAGGGATTGCTTACAAGTTACTAAATGGTCTTGATTTAAAAAACAAAAACCAAAGTATAGGAGGCTAGACTCAAGGATTTCTGTTTTTCTTTTCTCTATCCTTTCTTCCTCGGGTAAAGGCAAAGGGGTTGAGAAGGAAAAGGGAGATACAGAAATAATACAGGAAGAATAGGAACAAGAGTAGATTATTGAATCTACTCTTAAACCAAAGAATATTTTATAGCCAATAATCTTACATTGGTATAAATCTTTGTATATTGTTACATATTAAGGTCATATTTTGTTACATTGGTATAGATATTTGTATAAACATACTATGTATACATTGTCTTTTTTTTTTTTTTACGTTTTTTAAGTGTTTGTGAGTGTTATATCTGCATGTACACCTACATGCCAGAAGAGGGCATTGAATCCCATTACAGATGGTTGTGAGCCACCATGTGGTTGCTGGGACTTGAACTTAGGACCTCTGGAAGAACAGAGAGTGCTCTTAACTGGTGAGCCATCTCTCAAGCTCGCTATACATGTTTTCCACTCTTATTTTAGGTCCTGTACCTAGATGATTCTTTTTTTTTTTTTTTCTTCTTTTTTTCTGGGAACTGGGGACCGAACCCAGGGCCTTGCGCTTGCTAGGCAAGCGCTCTACCACTGAGCTAAATCCCCAACCCTAGATGATTCTTAGTAGTATAATATGAAGTTCTAGTCTCTTTTAAAGCTGCTATTACAAGCTGTTTAGGATGATTAAGTAATCTGAGCTAATAGTCAATCAAACTCATGGCCATGGTAGATACTAGACTAGTTTATCACAAAATATGCTTCCTAGGTTAATCAGGTAGTCAATAGCTAAAAACCATCAATTCACGTATATTGTAGATAAATAGATGGTCTCCAAAACCTTGGAGATACACAGAGTATGGCATTTAAAGATGTTTTAACAATTGAAACCTTTTTTAGACAGTGAGACAGGTCTGCTCCTGGCAGCACCTCCATTCCCCCTTCGAAGAAGATGATTAACATCAGATAACCTCCTTATGGAGTTTGCTTCAAACATGGCAACCTATCACTGGGTAAAATCTGCCCTTGCTTCAACTGCAGACAGAATTGTGTCCAAAATGGACAAACATGGACACAAGGAAGTCAACTGTCAAGTTTTGTAAGGCAAGGTAGGATAGCACTTCATAATTCCTGTTCCAAATAAAGTCCGTCAGATATGCTGGGTTAGAAGGCTGAAGATTGGCTGTTCCCTCAATTTCTGCTCCATCTTTGCCCCAGCACATCCTATAGGTCTAAGGTTTTGTGGCTGGGTTGGTATTCCCATCCCTCCATTGGAAGTCTGGCCTAGTTATAGGAGATGACCATCATTTTGTGATTTTTAACTGAGTTAGCAGTAGTTCATAGCTCAGAATGCTTCTTATATATATACTTTTTGTTGTTGACCACTTATCTTATTTTCAGTATTTAAAGGGAAGATAGATACACACATATATTCTTGCAATTTTGTGGCCTGTAAAGGGGAAATATGTCTTACTGTGAGATTGTCAACACAGTTGCTTTTGTCAGCACAGCTGTCCAAGGTTGTGGTGAGATGACGATTGGATGCACACTGCTTTGTATCCCATAACACCCTCCTCGGACTGGAAGCAGAGGGCAGAGGGCAGTGTCTGCTCACTTGGTCATCCAGGCTGATGAGCTGTTGCTGTGTGTCCAGTGTTGCACTGGGAACAAAACCTTCAGGAGAGACTTTCCTACATGGGAGAGAAACTGGGGGAGCTTCCTGTGTGATGGCTCTCAGTTCCTTCAGCACTTTGCAGGCTGTTCAGAGTGGTGGCGTTGGGGTGGGGCATCCTCATTAAGTCTCCCTTTCAGACCTGGTGGGTGGCCATGTTCAGAGGGCATTCACAGACTAGTCCTTACTTAGAAATGGGCTGTCAGGATGTTTCCTTTTGTCGTTTTTTATTTTGTTTTTACTTTGATAGAGTCCCATGTTAAGCCTTAAACACATGTCGTCCAGGGTGAATTAGAATTTATAACCCTCTGCTTCTATCTCCTGAGTTCTGCGTTTACAACTGTACCACTGTGCCCAGCTCCCTAAGTGTTTTCAGAAGAAAACAGACAGTGGAGCACAAAGCTCACATAGCTGCTTTCCAGGATATGCTAGAATAACTAAGCTGTGGTCCCCAAAGGAAGTCAACCCAGGAACTAGGGATGATGGTCCACATCTGTAGTTCTGGAGCTTGGATGTGAAGCAGTGTGGCCTGGACTTCAGAGTCTCGCTCAGCTGCACAGTGAGTTCAAGGCCAGCAAATCTCACAGGAGACCATGTGAAAAAGCAGAGGGGAAAAGGGAGGGGGAAGGAGCTCGGTGCCTTACGGGACATTTCATGTACTACTTACAACATTTCAATTCATGGTGAAACTGCCGATGCAGTTGCCTTGGTTGCTCTCCATATTGTTTTGTGCTGTTACTGTTTGGTAGTTGGATGTCGTTTGTTAACTCCTCAGGGTCCCAGAGATGCTCATGGTAACAGTCTACATAGTTAAAGAAGAGAGTCTTTATCCCAGCACTTGGGAGGCAGAGGAAGGCAGGTCTCTGAGTTAAGAGGCCAGCCTGATCTACAAGTGAGTTTCAGGACACCAGGGCCACACAATCAGAGGAAGGAAAAGAAAAGAGAACCTTTAAAAAAACAAAATTTAGCAATTTTTCTTCATTGTGTGTTTAAAAGTTACTCCTGGACTTTGGAGTTATATTCCTTGATAAAAACCAGGTCCTCTAGTCTTGTCACTTTATTCTTTCAATTGAAGTCATGTGGATACATTGCCTCAAACAGACAAGAAAAAAGAGCAAGATGGACCAAAAATAGGATAATAGAAAGGAGGATGCAGGCGCTGCTGGTGTAGGGCACTCATTGCTGAGGCCTCATCTGATTTTTCCAGAGATGGAGGTGGTGATCTTGAGGGCCCTGCCTTGCTTCCCCTGCTGCTTTCCTCGGTCTGTCCAGACAGGGGAGCTCCGAGCTCTTGCTCTCGCTAGTCTCCCTGTTTCCACCCCTCCTTCCCATCTCCACACATGCACACGCACATGCTCCAGCTTCCAGAGGGAGTAAGAAAGCAGTGTCTGTACTCAGTCTCCAGACCTTGTTTCTTTGAGGTGTGGCCACACACACAATGCTATGTGACCTCATCTTCTAATCAAGACAGGCATTTGAAATTCTTCTACATTTTTTGGAAATAATTTTAAATTAAAAATTATAAGATTTCAGCAGATAACACCTAGCATTTTCTAATTTTATAGTAAAATGTTTCATTATCAGATTAGGAAGGAAAATTAATGCATTTTCAGTGAAGTGATATTAGATAACAAAAAGAAATATGCCCTAAAAATTTCATCTTCGTTTTCTCATATACAGTGAACTCCAGGGATCCTGCCCTTACCAGTTCTGGGGTTACAGACATGTGGGACTGTGCCTGATTTTTATGTGGTTGTTAGTTATCTGAACTTAGGTACTCATGGTTGGGTGACAGGCACTTTACCAGTTCCCATCTCCCTGTCCAGCTCTTTTTAGCTGACGTCTTTTACATGACAAGAAACAGTTATTTTGGGTGGTGCCAGTGATCAGACCTAGGGCCTGTTAGACAAGGCATAAGTTTTAAAGACTGAAGCAGGCTGTGGCGATACTGCTGAGCTGCATGGTCTTCAAGCTGAAGACCATGTGCAGTGAGTGGACTTCATTCATCGTTGTGAGAAAAGGGAGCTCTCTCTCTCTCTCTCTCTCTCTCTCTCTCTCTCTCTCTCTCTCTCTCTCTCTGTGTGTGTGTGTGTGTGTGTGTGTGTGTGTGTGTGTGTGTGTGTGTGGCGTTGATATGTTGTATAATATCTTTTTTTATGGAGCCTCATGACTCCAAGCACCTTACATTGCAACTGAGCTGAGACCTCCAGATCACCTGAATTGTCATGAACTTCTGCTTATCAGACATGTGCACAAAGCTTATGGACTTATGGGTGTATCTGTTCATTAATTGCACTGTATTTTAGATTTTTGATAACTTCTTTTGGTTTGGGTTTTGTGGAAAGCACCTTCTCCCATTTTACTGTTTGTTTGTTTATTGAGGCATGGTGTTCTGTAACTTTGTTTGTTATATCATGAAACTGGGAGAATTATTCTAACTTCTCCAACTAGACGCTTTTGAAACTCCATTCGATATATGGCAGTCTCAACCTCCATTTTCCAGACTAGCTCCTGCAGGTAAGAGACAGATGTTGTGATGTGACTAGAAGCATCCCAGGTTCTTTAGAAGGAAGGATCTTAGTCAGGTCCACAAATGTGCTGGGTATGCTAGTGCATAGCTGTAATCCCAGTTGGGTCGCTGAGGCTGAGGCCAGCCTGGGCTACGTAAGAAGTTCCAGGAAAGCCTGGGATGAAGTGCAAGCCTGCCTCAGCTCTCTACTCACACAAACACAGTTTATTGTAGGCACTGACCTGAGGTCCTGACAGAGTTACTCTTTTTATTTAAATTACAATAACAGTTTGTTTATTTGGAATCTTGTAAACATTTGTAAAGATTGGCTCTGAGACTCAGAACAGTTTCTAGGATGCCCACAAGATGGCACTTGCCACCCTGTGTCCTCTTTCCCTTCAGTTTAAGGAGAGTCAACAAAATGTACAGTTTGAGTCTTAAATTTAGTACTTGGAAATGTGTTCATTTTTAGAGAGGAGCTGGTTCTTCTGTTGAAGATGTTAAGGTTATTTTGAAAGCTGTAAACTAGAAAGGGCTGCCTCCATTCATTGTATTTGCCCTTTAAAGTACCTTAAAAAGAAAATAGAGGCTTATTTTTTACCTATGTACTGTATATAACCTATTATGAAATGGAAGCTATTTACAAACATACACACACATCACATGCACATTATCAATGGAATATATTATATTCTAGAGCCACTCAAAGTTTAATATATCAATAATAGTCCTTACTATAATGTTGTCTCCATAGGAGCCACACTGCCACCTCATTTCCTTATGAAAAGGCACTGTCTTCCTTTTCATGACAGTGTCTTCAGTTAACCCAGTCCAGTGAGGAGCTAGGGCACAAGTCTATAGATAGAACCTTTTGGACCACAGAGTAAACAGGACTGGCCAAAAATGGGTCTGGATGGACAGACTTGAGTGGCCATTGATAATCTACATATATTTCATATAAACCATTTTTCTCTCTTCCATACTGTTTTATTTTAATTTTTCTTTATGAAATGGGGAGCATGAAGTACTCTAGCCACTATCTATTATAAAGAAATTTTAATTTATTGATACTTCTGATAGAATCCTGTTGGCACCACAGGTAAAAGTGCCCTTTTGTAAGAAAGCATGGGAGATGAGGATAGTCTAGTTTTTAGCAATCTTCAAATAATGGCATTTACAAGAACACTGGCCACTGGGCTGGAGAGATGGCTCAGAGGTTAAGAGCACTGTCTGCTCTTCCAAGAGGTCCTGAGTTCAGTTCCCATCAACCACATGGTGACTCACAACCATCTATAATCAGGTCTGGTGCCCTCTTCTGGCCTGCAGGCATACATGCAGGCAGAAAGCTGTATGATGTATACATAAAAACCAAAAACCAAAAAACAAACAAAACAAAACAAAACAAACCACTGGCCACTAGCAATTGTTTCAGATAATTGTGTCATTTTTATATTTAAAGGCAAGAAAGAATTTGGAATATAATATGGAACTATTCTAGTTTTAGTACTTATTAATTCCTAATTCTAATTCTGAATGCTCCACTATTGCTGAGTGGAGCAATAGTGACGTCAGCAGGAATGTACGGATTGTAATGTGAATTACTTCAGGCTTCTTCTTACCCTGTCTGTGTAACATTTAGTTGATGCTGTTTTTTGTTTGTTTGTTTGTTTGTTTGTTTGTTTGTTTTTTTTTTTTTTCGGAGCTGAGGACCGAACCCAGGGCCTTGAGCTTGCTAAGCAAGCACTCTACCACTGAGCTAAATCCCCAACCCTTAGTTGATGCTGTTTTATCTCTACTATTTACATTAATATTCTGTGTGGAGGGAATGATGCTGACTCACGTTGAGATCAGTAGAGGAATTTATACTGTTGGCTGCTCTGTAAAATTCTACCAACAGTTTCATTGGGAGTAGCATTGTGCTCAAAGAGGCTAAAATGGGAAGTACATTTAGTATATTATATTGCTGGATCATTGCTTCATGGGGACATTCTGAATTTTTCTTGGCCTCTTCATAAGGGAGTCAAGCTGCAAATGCAAGGCCATAGAATAAGAGCAGTAAAAGAAATTTTGTTGTGGTTGCAGATTGAGTCAGATTTTTGAAGGTCTAAGTTTAAGCCCTTAACCAAATACTTTGGAGGTTGGCAAGTGCTCATTTCCCACCCTTCTTGGGAAGGTTTGTGAAGAAAGAGTCTATTATACTGGAAGAAAGAATCATACAGCTTTCTCCTTAGAACAATTGTTACATGTCCTTGCTAAGCTGGTGCACTGACTGTGCTCTGTGGGCAGGCTGCACATGGAAAGCATTCCTTTGTTAGCTTGGCCTTTTTTGTGTCAAGGGCTCAGTGTCCTTTCAGATTAGTTACTGACATCCTGTCATTTTGCACTAGATCTCCTTTTAAAAGCTTGTAAAACATCTTTTTTAAAATTGGATATTTTATGTATTTACATTTCAAATGTTATCCCCTTTCTCGGTCCCCCCCCACACCCCCTCTCCCTTCTTCTGTGAGGATGCTCCCCCTCCACCTCAACACCCTGGCATTCACTGGGAAATGAGCTTTCACAGGACCAAGTGCTTCTCCTCTTATTGATGCAGGACAATGCCATCCTCTGCTACATATGTGGCTGGAGCCATGGATCCCTCTATGGCTACTCTTTGGTTGGTGGTTTAGTCCCTGAGAGCTCTGGGGGGGGGGTGTGTCTGGTTGGTTGCTATTGTTATTCTCCCTATAGGGTTGCAAACTCCTTCTCCTACTTCAGTCCTTTCTTTAACCCCTCCAATGGGGTCCCCATGCTCAGTCCGATGGTTAGCTGCAAGTATCCTCATCTGTATCAGTAGGGCTCTGGCAGATCCTCTCAGGAGACACCCATATCAGGCTCCTGTCAGCAAACACTTCTTGGCATCAGCAATAGTGACTGGGTTTGGTGGCTGCATATGGGATGGACACCAGGTGGGGCAGTCTCTGGATGGCCTTTTCTTTGGTCTTTGCTCCACTCTTTGTCCCTGTATTTCCTCCTGTGAGTATTTTGTTCTCCCTTCTAAGAAGGACTAAAGCATCCACATTTGAACTTCATGTGTTCTGTGAATTGTATCTTGAGCTTTTGGGCTAATAACCACTTAATCAGTGAGTGCATACCATGTGTGTTCTTTTGTGACTGGGTTACCTCACTCAGGATGATATTTTCCAGTTCCATCCATTTGCCTATGAATTTCATAAAGTCATTGTTTTTGATAGCTGAGTAGTATTCCATTGTGTAGATGTACCACATTTTCTGTATCCATTCCTCTGTTGAAGGGCATCTGGGTTCTTTCCAGCTTCTGGCTATTATGAATAAGGCTGCTATGAACATAGTGGAGCATGTGTCCTTGTTATGTTGAAGCATCTTTTGGGTATATGCCCAGGAGAGGTATAGCTGGGTCCTCAGGTAGCACTATTTTCTGAGGAACCTCCAGACTGCTTTCTAGAGTGGTTGTACCACCTTGCAATCCCACCAACAATGGAGGAGTGTTCCTCTTTCTTCACATCCTCCCCAGCATCTGTTGTCACCTGAGTTTTTGAACTTAGCCATTCTGACTGGTATGAGGTGGATTCTCAGGGTTGTTTTGATTTGCATTTCCCTGATGACTAAGGATGTTGAATATTTCTTTAGGTACTTCTCAGCCATTTGATACTTCTCAGTTGAGAATTTTTTGTTTAGCTCTGTACCATTTTTTAATAAGATTATTTTGTTCTCTGGAGTCTTAACTTTTTGAGTTCTTTGTATGTATTGGATATTAGCCCTCTCTGGGATGTAGGATTGGTAAAGAACTTTTCCCAAACTGTTGGTTGCCGTTTTGTCCTAATGATAGTGTCCTTTGCCTTACAGAAGCTTTGCAATTTTATGAGGTCCCATTTGTCAATTCTTGATCTTAGAGCATAAACCATTGGTGTTCTGTTCACACCCTCTGCCTGTGTAAAACATCTTTTTAAATTTTAATTTTTGTTGACTTCATGTTAACATTGCATTTCAGCATTTCATTTCTGAAGTAGGAGCTAGAGAAATTATGGTCAGAAGAATGCAGTATGGGAACAAATGTGGGGCTGTTTGCCAGCATCCAGGGCTTGTTTACTCACTGCCATAGTTGAGTACTAAGATGGTGATTTTTTATTTATAAAGTGACTTGGCTAATTTTTCATTGATAAAATAAAAAGGTATGATTTTAACTGTATCCATTTCCAGTTTTTTTTTTTTAAGTATTTTTCAGAGTCAAAGAAACTTCTAGGTGTGGGTTGCAAACTTTTTAACTATAAAATTTCTTGACTTTATTTTTGTGTTTAGGTTTGTAGTCTGCATTTGAGAACAAGTGGATTTTAAATAACTTAGATGGATTTTTTTGTGCATCTTTTTGACATTTGTGACTATAAAACAACTGCTTCTCTAACTGGGCTTTTGGGTATGTGCTACAATCTTTTGCTTCCTACTCAGATACATTTTGTTCATGTCCTCTAATTTCTGATTATCATTATCTTAAAAATTTTATATGGGCTTTCCCTAAATTCTGTGGCCTGTGGCAAAACCCTGGCTGCCCTCTTTATACCTCTTTTTGCTTGGTCCAGTGCCATCAGCTGTAAGGAGTCGTGTTTACTTCTCAACATTAAAAAATAAATGCAACAAACACTCAGAGAAATACATAGTGGATAATTACTTTTGAGCAAACTGCACATAAAGTGTAAAAGTAGGTTAAGACTAGAATTGTAAGTTCTGGCTTGTTTCTGAGTGAGCATACCCTAGGTTGTTCCCTGAGAAAGTTCCGTGGCCCCTGCTTTGATTTGATGGTCAGTTATGAACTATTAAAGAATAATTTATTTTGTTGTATCACAGGAATTTAAAGTCATTAATGATATATTCATCTCTTGCAGAATATAAAAGCAATGAAAATATTTTTCCATTGCAGTTATTTTTCTGTGCCTGATGTTGGTTTGAATCACATTTTTTTTTCAAAGACAGAGTTTCTATCTGTAACTCTGGCTGTCCTGGAACTCACTCTGTAGACCAGACTGGTGTTGAACTCAGGTTCTCCTCAGAGATCTGGCTGCCTTTACCTCTTCAATCACATACTCCTTTTTCCCTTTGCAGTGGCAATGCTCTTTTGTTCCGGATCCTAGAATTCTACACTTTGGAGGGCATCCTAACGATGTTAATGCAGTAAAGCTTGCAGACAGTATTTTAGACCAAATGCTTCTTCATAGCTGCCTGACATAAATCACTCAATCTGCTTCTAGTATAGCAATATTGTTTATTAAGATGTTTTAATTTGAATTTCAAATTAAACAAAGGATATTTAGATATTTAAGAATTGGTAATGATTTGCCTGTCCATTTTTCTGGAACACATTTCAAACATGAGGCCTGTGGTAGAAATGTAAAAACAATGATTGCTTAAATAAAGATCTCTCAGAAAGTTCTTTCATGTATGATGTCTTGTGGGTATTCTGTTGACATGTCTCTTCTTTCTGTTAGTTGGTAGGAATTCATTAACTTTTAACCGTGTTCATGTAAGAGATCTCTTGTCCTGTTTGAGTCATGATTGCTTTACATGGTTTTAGCCAATACCTATATCCACATTGTGCTTTGTAATTGACTTATATGCATGTTTTTGTATGTGCAGTATGTATGTTTTGCACATGCACATGCATTTGTTACATTCACTTGGGTCAGGCTCTTGATGTTTGTCATGCAGGAAATGCTTAGGAACTTTTTGTTGCAGAGTGACAGGAAGGAGCTTTCTTTTGTCACACCTTTGATCTTGCATCACCGATGTTCTGAAGACTGTATGGAAACCTCTCTACTGACATCTCTGTGTATTTTCCTGAAATTTTCTTTAATATTAGCTATCTCAGGGAAAATAGTAATACAGCAGCAAACATTCTTCGTCCTTAACCAAAGTAAAATTCTGATTTTTACAGGCAGATTTCCATAAGCCTACATCCCATGTTGTTGATCACTACCATACTGTCAAAACCAGCCCCTCAAAGTGAGACAGGTCATTATGGTCCGCCTATCAGAAATTCATATTAGCTTTCAGGAAAACTCTTCCATTTAAACTCCAAATGGGAAGCTCTCAAGTACTCTTTACTTAAAAAAAAAAATCTTAAAAAAATTTAAGACAGAGTCTCTAGCCTAGGCTGGCTTTGAACTTGCTTTGTAGCTGAGAATGACATTGAACTTCTGATTCTCCTGCTTCCACCTTCCTGAGTACTGGGATTATAGGTATGAGCCACTGTGGTTCAGCTGATAAGTCTAGGTCCTGGCTCGTGCAAAGGCCCATGCTTTCACATATGGTGTGCAGAGCAGCAGGGACTCAAGCCTTTGCAAGGTCATAGGCAGCACACAGGAGTATGATGCAGGTATTAAGTGCCACAGGTTCCATAGATCACCACAGCTCTCTTGCAGGACACACGTGGAACACTGAAAAGAGCGCAAAGATAGGGGGCAGGACTGGGGATGTAGTTCAGCTGGCAGAGGGGTTTAGGCAGCACGAGCCAGGACCTAGGAGGTAGGAAGGTTGTTGGCAGCCCACTTGACTGGAAAATACCAGAGAGCACAGTCATTGGATTGAGCATTCTCTTTTTCACCCTCAGTTACTACAGTAACTGCAGGTAGAAGATTGGGATCTGATGAACTTAGAGATTCAAGGCAACAATAGTGTTAGGGTGATCTGGACGTGAATGAAGCTGTGAGAATGGCTAGTTCGCTACAGAATTGCTGTCATGAAATGAGATACTGGGGAGAGAGTGTCATTAGTCTTCAGAGACGCTTGTGAGCTCCTTTCTTTATGTGTTGGAGATTTTAGGCAGGTTGGATTTTTCCATTCCTGTCTCCCAAATGAATGCAGAGTCAGTTTTCCATCTTTCTTTCTCGTAGAGTTATGTAGTCCATCCCTCACTTGATAACACATTGCATGGATGCATATGAACTCTGATAGCTTGACTTATGGCTTTCTCCCTCCTTCCCAGCACACTGACAACAGTCTGAGGTCTCACTTTACCTTCTGTACCAACCTCCACAGCTGGTGTGAATGCCACATTGCAAAAATCATGAGTGCTGCTCTGCCACCCACTTCTTCCTCCCACCCCTATATATTAGGTTCCTTTTTCAAAAGAAACCATCCTTAACAAAAATGATTCATAGTTAATATCATAGGAAGCAGAAATGCAGGATTATGCAGAGTTTATCTGCATATTCCAGCAGGATTTTTAGCTTAAGAAAATTTGAATTTGGAAGAGGTTGCTGTTCTTGACCTTAATAGGACTCCTTTATGAATACAGACGTGTGCCCTTCCTGTCACTGAGCCCAGTCAGGATAGTGTCACTTCAAGAGATAAGCATGATGTAGGCCTGAGAGTTAGCGCTTCAGCCTTAATGGATTTAAGATATGATCATTCTCTCTGAATATGACAACCAGAGAACATCCCAAGACTTACAGTGAAGGATGTACTATAAGGAAGCCAGCAATGGCAAGAATGTGCCAACAGTGTGAATGAACCTGGCTGTAAGAAACATCCCCTTGCACACTGGCTATTTGTATACATTATTTAGCTTAGTGTTGGACTCTTGGGCCCGCATTTGAAGGATCCCTCAACCAGCAGAGCCTGTCTTTGAGCAGTTTACAGGCCTTTTATTCATGTGACCTTCCTTAGCGTGCCTCCTCTCCATTCTCAAGTAATTTGATTCTCTCTGACTGAGTCAACACTTGTAGATGAGCTTCCTGGCTCTCACTCTTGCCTTGACCATAAGCATCCCTGTTACCAGTCACAGCTATGAGCATGTGCAATGAAAGAGTATGATCTGGGTTAAGGACTGACTCTGCTGAGCGTGTTTAACTGTGTTTATGCCTTGGTCTCTGTTACTGGTTTTCTTATTTTTAAAAGGCATATGAATTATACCTATTTCTCAAGGTTGTTTTGAGTTATTAACAAAATAAGTTTAAAAGCATTTAACAAAACCTGGTGAATTATAAGGTGTACAAATCTAGTACCGTGGACTAGCTATTACTTTAACTTGTTTTTAGACACTCAAACTAATTTCAGCCCGTTCACCTAGTCGCTATTACTGAGAGCCCCATAGATTGTTTTGGTTGTGGGGTGCATTACATGTTTATATATTGTGAATGAGGATCTCTGGGGAAAAAAGCTGTGTATACAAAAGCTGACTGACTGTTAGAGCTTGAGTGGTGAGGAGAGGGTGGGACGTTTCCTTCTCAGAGCCCAGCTACAGTTTATCTTGGGCTGTTCCTAGGGGTTTTCTAATCCCTCTATGTGTCAGACCTAACTAACATCCTATAACTAGAGGCAAGCCAACCTAACTAACATCCTGCAGATAAAACCCACAAAACCTTTTACAGTGTATTAACAAAGCCTACTTCCACCAGTCAGAAGGCAGAAGAGTTGAGCATCTGAGGCCTGTAGCTGAGGTCTCCCCACATTGCTGAACCACCTGGCTGCTGATCAGTGATCCCAACTTGTTGTTTTAAAAGCGTCTTGATTTACGGCTGCTTTGGCTCTTACTATAGAAACTGCATGAAGCTGCTTTCATGTTGGAACAGACTTGGGCTAAAATAAATCAAATTTGGTCAAATTTGGTCACCAAGTTTGGTTACAGAATAAACAATCTCTTACTCCCTTTGAGATAAAAGCTGTGTTTTGGGTTAACAATATTCACTGTATTTAAAATTAAAATTGAAAAATAACAAAATTAGCAGTTAATTTAAAGGTAATGTTAGCAAGGCTATTACATGCTAAATAATAATATAAATAAATAATATGAGAAAACATTTTATAAAGTAATAAGAAAAGAGTTTTGTTTGTTGGTTATGTCTGATTGTAGAGAATTGGAGATTAAATATCTGCACCTGTCTTTAGGACTATGATTTTGAGTAATGAAGAAACTCTGTCTTCAGATAGGCACATAGTTGAAAAAATGAAAACGAAGTATTTTAATAGTCTTTTTAGATAGTTGCTGATTTTCTTTGATGCTACCCTAAAATTTGATGAGTAGTATTTTATTTTCATATGTGTATATATGTGCACATGTTTGGACATGTAGTGTATGGCTGAGGATACATGTTGGTGGCTTCCTCAGTCTCTGTCACTTTAGTTTTTGAGCGGGAGTTTCTCACCAACACTGCAGCTCACTGATCTGACTATATTTTCAGGCCAGCAAGCCCCATTGATCTTCTGTGTCTGCCTCCTCAACACTGGCATCACAGACATGCACAGCCTTGCCAGACATTCTGTGGGGGTGCTTTGATCAAACTTAGGTCCTCACGCTTATGTGGCAAGCATTTTACCAATTGATTATCTCCCCAGCTTCTAGCGAGTAAATCATGAAAATGATTGTAGACCCTGAAATAGTATCAGTGAACATTTTGTCTGTTAACATTAAAATTCATTAGTGAACCTTGTATTTAACTATATCTTTTAACCATATATGATGCTATATTATTGTATACTTGGTATTTCAAAAATGATTAGTGTATAGAATTATACAGATCTTCTCATGTTAACACATTTTATTCTGCAGTATATTTAAAAATCACATTCTTTAATTATAACCCGAAGTCTTTAAATATTATCAATCTGTTAAGCTTGTGGTGGTTGGTAAAGTTTCCTCAAATTCTAATTTTTACTTGAAAGCTTGAATTTTATGACTAGTAATAAATACTGTCAGTTTTGTTGAATGACAAGCTTACTTTGTTCATTTTTAAGAAAATATCTACCAAATACCCACATTTGATTAGTCATGGTTTGTCTGTCATTCTTTCAAGTGAAATGGTGTTTATGAAATTTGCAGCCACCAGCTCTCAACTCTGATGATCTCATATGTGCTTTTATTCAAGATTATTATATTTATTACTTTATTCATCATACTCAATATCCAGGTAGACAAATGCACCTTATGTACTTCCCATTTTGTCACATAGAATACACAAAAGCTGTGTCTTTAGGTTTGAGATTTAATAAAACCAGTACTGCAGCAGGGCATTCTTAGCTGAACTGTATTTTGAAATGTGTAGTGTTGAGTAACGATGCAGCCGTAACACGTTATTACTGCTTTGATCTGGGTTGAGATGCCAGCGGTTTTACCTGCCATTGCTTCTGCAGTATGAAGGAGAACAGGAGTGTCATGGTGTTTTGACTTTTCAGATGAGAAAACAGGAAGGCCTCACTGAGTACAGAGCTGAGGAGGTGATGAGTGTAAGATAGCACAGGAAAATGCAGGCCGAGGGCCTGTGGAGTGAGTGTGAATCTTCTGTGTCTGATGCACAGTAATAAAGCCAGAGGGACTGGAGAAAAGTGGATCAGCGTGCGAGAAGTCAGTGGACTGATGGGGTGAGTGAGAGGGGCAGATCTTCCCAGGTCTTGCAGGTTTTGCTTCTGAAAACTCTGTGCATGCATATTACTTTGTCTTATGAAAATGCAAATTCTGAGCAACAGGGACAGTCTTGGGATTCTACATTTCTAACAAGTTACCAGGTAATGCCTTAGATCACAGCCCTTTAAAAATAGCAGTTGTAGACAGTTACAGAGAGTTTATTTTTATTCTTAGTGATCAGAAATCATCGGAGATAATTCAGCAAATGACAAGTATTGATTATGTTTAACATGATCAGCTACAAATAGTAATAATTGCAACATGTTTATAATTTGAAATCCAAAGACTCTAGAGGCCAGTGTTAGAATTCAGCGTGTTCGAGAGTTTAGAAAGGGTGTGTGTGTGTGTGTGTGTGTGTGTGTGTGTGTGTGTGTGTACTGTATCCCCAGCAGCATCTGAAGCATTAGTCTTTAGTCACACATTAATAATCACATATAAGTGAAACTGATTAACAGTCACTTTTAATGGGGAAAATAAAGACTATTCTCAACAGTCTTTAACCACCAATCAGTATCACATCAGACAAGTGTTGACTGCCAAATGAATTGTGTAAAAATGCTTTCACTTTGCAGAACACTGGGATTTTATAATTGAGAACACATGGATTCTTTGTTGTGCTTACATTTCCAGTCCCTCGTGTGTTTGCCCTTGAGGAACTCCTTTAGGACAGCCGGCTCATTACATGGTTGTTATAGGTGCTGTTAGATGGACACATCTGTCAGCCTTTTTGGGACGCCATATTCCAGATCCATGATGCCTGGTTCTCTTCAAAGAAAGAAAAACAAGCACCTATCAATTTGGAACATAAACTCTGCTTTCCAGAGACTTTTTACATTTTGATACACTATACTATCATGTGAGGAAAGTATAGTTAATTAAAATGTGCTGGGAATTTTATTATACTTTGGTATGGCTAGCATTTACTTAGAATTATCCAACTCTGGTCATTTGTGGTTGACAAATCTGACTTTGGTTTCTTCTTTACTTTGTTCCATATTGGACTCTGCAACTTGTAATTTAAAGCAAGCTTCTCTGTAGTTTTCAGTGGCTACTTTACTCTGCTAGTGACGTTGTGGCTTTCTCTGAGAAGTCTAATGAAATACAATGCATGTAGGAGTTATTGCAAGGCAAGGAATGCTGTGACCTTCCCTCACCTTAGTGACCATGATGTTATTTAGTATCAGGATCCTTTACTCTCATTCCCCATGGACTCTCATGTCAGGGTTAGTACATCTGCTTTCTGAGCAGCTGGCCTCTCAGGATACTTGAAAATAGTGCTGTAAGGAAGACTTTGGAAAAGGTTGTTTGGAGGCTCGATTGACTCAGAACGTACAGTGTACTGTTTTACACTTGGGTCCCTAGTGTGATGGTAGATTATTTTCTTCTAGGAGGACCGCTGCTGCAGTACTATGTTGAAGTATAGAAGTAAGGGGTGGGAATTATTTGTCCACAGTCTGAAAGAAAGAATGTGCGTACTCTGCTGAAAGAGGAAGGTTGAGACAACTGGATTAAAATCTTTAGATGGCTGAGTAGGAGGAGCATCAGCAAATGTATAATTCATTTTAGTTGGTTATTTTCTAGGAAAAAAACCTTTGTATTTATAAAAAGTCATAGTTTTTGTCCACTTGACATGAACCTAGACAAAAAGAAGGAATCTCACTCAGCTGAAGAACCTCCTCCATCAGAATGGCCTGTGAGTGTGGCTGTGCGGCATTTTCTTGACTAATTGATGTAAGAGAGCCCAGCCCATGGTGCAGAGCGCCACTCTGGGAATGTGGAACTGGGCTGTGCAAGCCAAGAGAAGTGAGCCAGCGAGTGACGATCCTTCATGGTCTGCTTCAGCTCCTGCTTTGAACTCCTGTCCTGCCTTCCTTTAGTGGTGGATTATGACTTAAAAGCCAACTAAAATCTTCTTCCCAAGTTGCTTTTGGTAGTGTTTTTATCACAGTAACAGGGAAGCAGGCTAGGGCAATAGGAATACTGAAAGCAGTGTTCACTGGGTTACATTTCTAATACCTAGAATCTGTAGTGCTGTGTAGATCATAAAGTCTAAGCAGTGCTTGGAAAATGTATTCATCAGATGTATTTTTATTGTGGTAATAAATAAAATATGCTATACTTTAAAAGTTGAATTATAAGAAATTAATAAAAATTAATTTTCTGCACTTTAGTTTTAGACATGTGAAATGCAGAGTAGACGTTATACTATTGCCATTGATGGATGAGTTTGCATGTTGTGTTTTCTGGGGTAGAGAAGTTCAGGAAGTGTTTCGTTTTATTAAAAGTAGAATGCTTTGCTCACCCAGTAGAGTCCGTACGGCAGCCTGTTGGGAATATTGAGATACTAGAGAGCCTTGGCAGTTGAGTCTCTTCTTGAAGTGTCCTTTGGAAACTGTGGGCAAGCAAGTCTGAGGACTTCTTGTAAAAGTGTCAGCATGCTAGGGCAAACATTAGAAATCAACAAATATTTTAGGGAGAAAGTCTCAGAGATATGAGTTGTATCTAGAAAAAAATGACACCCTTCCCTTTTCATTGGTCGAGCTGTAAGTTAGAGCTTCTTGCTTCCAAGAATGTATTGGAAAGCTTGCATAAGCAGAAGGATTTTGTTTGTGAAGTCTGTTGGCTAGCTCTGCCAAGCTGGGGAGAGGAAGATTTGCTTAGGTCTTGAATCTAAGGCCAAGCTGCAATTGTAAAAAGCAAAGTTTCCAAGTTGGCTTTGGTCACATGTGGGAGGAGGCTTTGTTGGGCTGGGTGGTGGCTACTGGTGAGGAGCTGAGCAGAGTGTTTAAAATACTTGTCTCTGGAGATCTTTGACAAGGTTATGTCTGAGCATGGTAGTTGTGCCATCTCAGATCCCCTCACCCCTTCTATCCAACATATCAACACTTGTGGGATTTCCTGAAGAATTAAAAATAATCACTTTGGGGGTTAATTTATAGGTTTTTTTTTTTTCTGTTGCAGTTGGACCATGGCATCAATTTTCAAGTTGGAACAATTTCAAATGATTTAGTTACTTATTTTTTATTTTTGAAATTAATTATTCTTTCCCTTTCTCCAAGTCCTCCCATGTACCTTCCTTGCCCCTTTCAAACTCACAGCCTTTTTCCTTAATTGTTGTTACATGCATATGTGTACATACATATATTTCTAACTATATGACCTTGTCTGTAGTATGTTAATTGAATGTATGTTTTCAGGACTGACCATTTGTTATTGGATAACCAATTCACCAATTGTTGTGTTCTTCTCTGGGGAAGACTATTTCTCCCACTCTCAGCATTTCTTAGTTGCCTGTCCTTCATTATGTAGAGTTGAGGCCTTCTGAGTCCACATCTAGTCTCTGACCTCCTATTGTGTTCTGTCCTCTGTGTCCCCACCCCCCACTGTCCCTGTTCCCTGCCATCCAAATTAGCATATCTCTGGATGTTGTCCTTGTTCAGCTCATGTTTAGGCTGTCCTGTCAGTGACACTTCAATAGGGATAGTTCTTTTGTTTGTTTTATGGATATGTTTTTATTCACATTTCAAATGTTATCCCCTTTCCTGGTTTCCTGCCCATAAACTCCCTATCCTCTCCCTCCTCCCCCTGCTTTGCAATTTTATGAGATCCCATTTGTCCATTCTTGATCTTAGAGAATGGTGTTTTGTTCAGGAAAATTTCCCCAGTGCCCATGTGTTTGAGGCTTTTCCCCACATTTTCTTCTATTAGTTTGAGTGTATTTGGTTTTATGTGGAGGTCCTTGATCTACCTTGGACTTGAGCTTTATACAGGGTGAATAAGAATGGATCATTCATAAGGGAAATTGGTCTGAAGTTTTCTTTCTTTGTTGGGTCTTTGTGTGGTTGAAGTATAAGCGTAATTGTGGCTTCATAGAAGGAATTAGGTAGTGTTCCTTCTGTTTCTATTTTTTGGAATAGTTTGGAGAGTACTGGTATTAGGTCTTGCATGGAGGTCTCATAGAATTCTGCACTAAACCCATCTTGTCCTGGGCTTTTTTTGGTTGGGAGACTTTTTTTTTTAATTTATTATATATAAGTACACTGTAGCTGTCTTCAGACACCAGAAAAGGGCATCAGTTCTCAGTATTGATAGTTGTGAGCCACGATGTGGTTGCTGGGATTTGAACTCAGGACCTCAGGAAAAGTAGGCAGTGCTCTTAACCACTGAACCATCTCTCCAGCCCCGTTTGGGAGACTTTTAATGACAGCTTCTATTTCTTTAGGAGTTATGGGACTGTTTAGATTGTTTATCCAATCCTGATTTAACATTGGTACCTGATATCTTTCTAAAAATTGTCCATTTCCTCCAGAATTTCAAGTTTTGTTCAGTATAGGCTTTTGTAGTAGGATCTGATGATTTTTTTTAATTTCCTCAGATTCTGTTATGTCTCCCTTTTCATTTTTCTTTTCTTTTTAAAGATTATTTATTTTATATATGTGAGTTCACTGTTGCTGTCTTCAAACACACTGGAAGAAGGTATCAGATCCCATTATAGATGGTTGTGAGCCACCATGTGGGTGCTGGGAATTGAACTCAGGACCTCTGGAAGACCAGTCAGTGCTCTTGACCACTGAGCCATCTCTCCAGCCCCTTCACTTTTCACTTTGTTGATTTGGATACTCTCTGGGCCTTCTGGTTAGTCTGGCTAAGAGTTTATCTATCTTGTTGATTTTCTCAAAGAACCAGCATCTAGTCTTGTTGATTCTTTGTATAGTTCTTTTTGTTTTTACTTGGTTGATTTCAGCTCTGAGTTTGATTATTTCCTGCCATCTACTCCTCTTTGGTGTATTTGCTACTTTTTGTTCTAGAGCTTTTAGGTGTGCTGTCAAGCTGCTAGTGTATGGTCCAGTTCCTTTTTGGAGGCACTCAGGGCTATGAGTTTTCCTCTTAGCACGGCTTTCATTCTGTCTCATAAGTTTGGGTATGCTGTGATTTCATTTTCATTAAATTCTAAAAAGTCATTAATTTCTTTCTTTATTTCTTCCTTGACCAGGTTATCATTGAGTATTGTTCAGCTTCCATGTGTATGTGGGCTTTCTGTAGTTTTTGTTATTGAAAACCAGCCTTATTCCATGGTGATGTGATAAGATGCATGCAATTATTTCAGTCTTCATGTATCTGTTGAGGCCTGTTTTGTGACAGATTATATGGTCAGTTTTGGAGAAGGTACCCTGAGGTGCTGAGAAGAAGGCATATTCTTTTGTTTCAGGATGAAATGTTCCGTAGATATCTGTTAAATCCATTTGGTTCATAACTTCTGTTAGTTTCTCTGTGTCTCTGTTTAGTTTCTCTTTCCATGATCCGTCCATTGAGGAGAGTGAGGTGTTGAAGTCTCCCATTATTATTTTGTGAGGTGCAATGCATGCTTTGAGGTTTAGTAAGGTTTCTTTTATGAATGTAGGTGCCTTTGCATTTGGAGCATAGATATTCAGAATTGAGAGTTCATTTTGGTGGATTTTTCCTTTGATGAATATGAAGTGTCCTTCCTTATCTTTTTTCATAACTTTTGGTTGAAAGTTGATTTTATTTGATACTAGAATGGCTACTCCAGCTTGTTTCTTGGGACCATTTGCTTGGAAAATTGTTTTCCAACTTTTTACTCTGAAGTATTGTCTGTCTTTGTCATTGAGGTGTGTTTCCTGTATACAGTAAAATGCTGGGTATTACGTATTCAGTCTGTTAGTCTATGTCTTTTTATTGGAGAATTGAGTCCATTGATATTAAGGAGTCCATTGAGATATTAAGGACCAATGACTGTTGTTTCCTGTTATTTTTGTTGTTAGAAGTGGAATTATGTTGTGTGGCTATCTTTTTTTGGGTTAGTTGAAAGAAGATTCTTGCTTTTTTTTAGGGTGTAATTTCCTTCCTTGTGTTGGAGTTTCCCATCTATTATCCTTTGTAGGATTGGATTTGTGGAAAGATATTGTGTAAATTTGATTTTGTCATGGAATATTTTGGTTTCTCCATCTATGTTAATTGAGAGTTTTGCTGGATATAGTAGCCTGGACTGGCATTTATGTTCTCTTAGGGTCTGTATGATATCTGCCCAGGATCTTCTAGCTTTCATAGTCTCTGTTGAGAAGTCTGGTGTAAATCTGATAGGTCTGCCTTTATATGTTACTTGACCTTTTTTCCTTACTGCTTTTAATATTCTTTGTTTTGTGCATTTGACATTTTGACTATTATGTGTAGATTGTGAAGAATCCCAACTTAAAGCGCCAAAAAATATCTTTGTCATTCTGACTGGGTAAGATGAATTTTTTTTTTTTTTTTTTTTTTTCAGAGCTGAGGACCAAACCCAGGGCCTTGCGCTTACAGGCAAGCACTTTACCACTGAGCTAAATCCCCAACCCCGTTGAATTCTTAAAGTTATATAATTTGTATTTCCTTAATGACTAGAGATAATGAACATTTTTGAGGTATTTTTTAGTTTGTGTGTGTGTGTGTGTGTGTGTGTGTGTGTGTATATATATTTTAAACTTCTTTTGAGAACTCAAAAGTCTCAGATGAGTAGAAAGATTATCCACTTAGTTTGTTTCCTTGGTATTTGAATTTGTTTCTATGTGTTTCTATGTTCTGGATTTTCATCTTCCTTTAGATATATAGCTAGCAGAGATTCTCTCCAATTTGTGGGCTTCTTCTCTACTCTGTTGATTGTTTCTTTTGTTGTTTAGAAGCTTTTGGGTTTTTTGTTTTGTTTTGTTTTTTTGAGACAGGATTTCTCTGTGGAGCCCTGGATATTCTGGAACTAACTCTTTCTGTAGACCGGGCTGGCCTCAAACTCACAGATATCCACCTGTCTCTGCCTCCTGAGTTCTGGAATCAAATACATGTGCCATCATGACTTACTTTGTTTGGATTTTTAATGGGATTTATGAAATCCTACTTGTCAGTTGTTAGCTTTATCAGTTTGACTACTTCTGACAGTGAATTAACTGACCGGATTTAACTGTGACTTTGCAGGCCCAATTTTAATTATTTTAGTTGAAATAATCAGCTTCTAGGAAAAATGTACAGTTAAGATGTTGAATATGTAGAAATTTAGTAAAGCTCAATTTTGAATGCTTTCTTGCTAGCTTTAAATTGTATATACTATTAAAATTCTTTTACTTACTGTAAATTGATTTCCAGGAAACTGCTTGTAAAGGCTTATTTTCCTGTGACTCTCTCAAGCACTAACAGTAACGCATTTGGTATTTATTGTTGGAATGCTCTTGTTTTAAATGCTTAGTTTATTACAACACAGTTTTGTGTTCATGTCATTATTTTTGCCATGTCTGGATACTGTGTAGACAGAGTGACAGTGGGCAGGGCTCCTCCTCATCAGTGCCTTGCCAGTTTAGATTAAAACAGTGCAGGGAAGAAATGTTTTTTTTTTAAAAACAAACAAACAAAAAAAACCCAAAAAACTGAGTTAGGGTCTTCTGTATCCCAGGCCAATCTTGAAATCTCTGTGTATCTGAGATAGGACTTGAACTTTTGACCTTTCTGGATATGCCTTTTGAGTGCTGGATTTATGGTTTCTGTGCTGTTGGGGGTGTAGAACCAGGCCCTGAGTCTACAATCTGAGCTACATCCCCAGCTGTAAATATTATTACAGAAGTCAAAATTAATTGTTTTAAAATCAGAAGCACCTTGAGTAAATATGTTTAAAGTGTTCGTGAATCATTAGTATAAACTATTTAAAATTGAGTGTCATCTTTTAAAGAATATCTTCTGTATGGATTAAAAGTTGTTTGGCTCGGATCTTTGAAAAGAACAACGTAACTTCAGCATTCCAGTTTGCTCTGCAGGGACCACTCACCCTTTCTAATGGGAAGTTTAGCAAGTTTATCCTCATAAGCCAAAACCAAAGAGTAAGACAGAATGCACCGGTACGCAGAGCTGGATTTGATAAAAAGAATGAGATAGTTGAAGTGAATTTTCTTTCATATTCAGCCATCTTTAACAACATCTGTCAATGTTGTTAAAAGATATATTAATACTAGGTACAAACAGGGTCTATTTGGAAAAAGTATAAAGATTTGATCATACACTGTTTTAATCTCAAAGAATCAGGACATTAGGATATTTATAAATAGAGTCCTGCCAACCACTAAATAAATAAGCACTTTTGAAAAATGTCTCTTAAGAGACCATAGTTACTATTATAAAATATCAAAAGAATTACCCTAGCTGTTTTACTGTGGATTTAAAAAATCTCTGCCTATAGGCACAGGTAATATCTTGAAATATTTCACTTAAAATATTTTTAAGGGAAAAATGGGTATCCTAAAATATTCGAATGTAAAAAAAAAAAAAAGACAATATGGCAGATTCCATGCAACAAAAAAATGTAACACTAAGTCCTATAAAAATGTTTACCTTTAGGTTTAAAAAATTCCATGTGGATTTTTTAAATTCACAGTTCTAGGAGCTAGTCAAAATCAGGGAGAAATTTAAGAATCTATTTTTTTCTATACCAAATGCTTGACATGTGCGGTCTTATATTAGGAAGTAGAAGATTACAGAAGAAAGGCAGAGCTTTCCTATGTGTAAGTTCATTACAGAACTGCGTGCTCTTCTGAACCTCACAGTGGGAGTGCCTGCGGATGTGTGTTCATTCAGGAGGCTTTGCCAAGCCCCACATGGGCTTTGTTAAAGGCCGGTTTGCCTGATCAATTTCCATGTTTTCCTGATCCTCCAAATAGTTAAATCTGTACAGTTTGGTTTAAAAACTTAAAATAATGTATGTGATTCGCTCGTTGTTAGTGATGTAAGTGTTTGCCGTGGCCATTTCGATGTCTTCTGAGAAATACTGTTTAAGACTGTCACTTAGTTTCAGAATTGGGTCATGTGGGTTTTGGCTATTGAGTTTTTGGAGCTCCTTACATATTCTGAATATGTCGAGTTTGCCTTGTTTTGGGAGACAGAATCTAGCCATGTGGTCTAGGCGAGCCTTGACATCATAATCCTCTTACCTTGCCTCCCAGAGTGTTGCAATTATTGACATGAGCCACCATGCTTAGCTTCTGCATGTTAATTCTTTGCCAGGCATATGGTTTATAAATGTTTCTTCTGTTCTGTAGACTGTCTCCTATTTCCCTCATGCTTGTTGCCTATAATTTTAAAAACGTGCTACTGCCTTTTGTGGGAGCTCGGCCTGCACTCAGACCTCTCCCAGTTCCATTTGCTCCATCTGACTTAGCCCAGGATTGATCATAACCATCCCCCAATCCAGGAAAACCAGGAGCTGCAGTCTGGGTTCCACTGGCTCCCACTTGGCTTCTCTTTTGTTCCTCCCAGCTAGCTTCGCCGTGCAGCCGGCCTTTCTTTCTCTCTGCCACCTATGCTCTGTGGATGAAAAATACGCACACAGCTTTATTAATTTAGAACATGCCAGATAGCACAGTTGCTGGGCACAGAGCCTCCTGTCCTAAACTTACTAGTTAGCCTGTATCAGCTCCCATTAAGCTCCTCAGTGCTGCCCACAGTGGAGCCTGCAGGCCCTCGCCGCCCTAAGGCCTTACGTGATGGCTGCTTTCTGCTCTCCAATGCACGACAGCACAAAAGCCCCCTTTCTTGCCCTATGGCTCCTTTTTCCTCCTGGGACCCAGGGAAGTCCCACCTCCACCATTTGCCCAGCAACAGGTCCCACCTTCTTTTTGACCAAATCAAGAGCCAATTAGGGAACCAGACCTTACTATCAGCACCTCCCCCTACACATGCTTGTCACCTACACCATGCCAGGGCTATGTTAAAAAGCTGCTCATGAGTCATATGTTGTCTGGTTCTCATTCCCAGTTGTGCTCTAATGATGGGAGTCTGGGTAGATTTTCTGATGAAATCAAAGAGATGCCAAGAGCTTTTATGACACCCATGGATATCGGAATCTACTGAATTATCTTCTTGATAATTCTATTTCAATTACCTACTGCTCTGTGCTAACAGAATACAGGGTTTCCAACCTTCTGTCCCCATTAGTTTTTTTTTGTATATGTTCTTATCAGGTGGAAGGTCTCTTACCTTACTTTACCATGTTCCCTTAATACATTGAAGAAATGGTGGTTTAGAATAATCATTATCAGAGTGCAACCTAGGGACCCTGAAATTCTCACAAAATCAATAATATTTTTCATGATAATTCTAAGACATCTAGCCTTTCTCAAGTAGTTTGAGCAGTTACATGGATGCTGCAGTGTGACTGACCATTGGTATAGGTAGGGATGTCTAGATTCTTATAGCCAGGATCAATACTAAATGATTTGCTAAGTGTTTAACAGATTTGCTTTCTTTTTAGAATTTTTTTTCTTTTTTAAGTTAAATTTACACTTTGGCAATTTCTTACCCATATGTAGTACACTGATCATATAGCCTTATCCTATTTTTCCACCTTTCACTCTCCCTCCTCTTCTTTCTGCAAGACTTCCTCCCACTTTGACCAGTTTTTGTTTTTGTGTTGTGACTCACTGAATTCAGGGCCTTCAACATGAGTATGGGTGTGATTGTGTCCATGGCGGACCATGGGGACTCACCAGTGGCCACATCACTTAAGACAATGAACTCTTTACTTCCACTATCCAATAGCAGTAAATTGTTCTCCAAGGATGACCAGTTCTTGTTTTGAAAATAACAGTCATAAAATATTAATATGTAATAACCTTATTATCTATCATTATCGTGTATAATGATGGGCACATCTTACACAGCACATGGTGGCAGTCAGAGGACAACTTCCCTTTAAACCACCAGACAGGGTTTCTCTGTGTACCCCTGGCTGTCCTAGAATTAACTCTGTAGACCAGGGTAGCTTTGAACTCAGAGATCCACCTGCCTCTGCCTCCAAGTGCTGGGACTAAAGGCTTGTGCCACCCACCTCTACCTAGAAGACATTTTAGGATTCTGTTCTCTCCTTCCACTGTGAGTTCTGGGAATCAGACTCATGATGTTGTCAGACTTGCTTGGCAAATACTTTTACTTGCTGAGTGTGAGTTTATTACTTTTAAATGAACTGAAAAAATACTATCAGAATTTCTGTTTTAATTTTTTATCTGATGAATACCATTACTCATAGTTGGATACCCCTAATTCAAAATCTTACAAATCCAACAGTTTTGAGTACTGACTTGATGCCAGACATGAAAATTTGCATACCTGATCTCATATGACAGACCATAGTCAAAGCAGATGCTATAAACATGTAAAATTGCCTTTAGTTTGTGTGTAACGTACATGAAACATCATGACATTGTGTTTAGACTTTTCTCATCCCCAAGATACACCTTACTCTGTGTGTGTCTGTGTCCCATGTGTGACAAGATCTGAAATCTGAAGTACTATGGATATCCCCAGCATTTGGGATAATGGATCAACTGAAATCAACAGATACTAATAGCTTTTTAGAATGCAGATTCTGAAGCCAGTGAGATTGACAGGCACTGCATTATAAGGCTTAAACTATTTTAGGGAACAGGCTAACAGAGAAATGGAGTCTCCCAATTGGAGTTGTTTAGCTTAACTTCTAGCTGTTGGCATGTTTGTCACGTTCAGCCAGCTTTTGTCTGTCTACAGCCCTACCACTTTCCACCTCCAGTCCTAGGGATGGAGTCCAGGCCTTCATGCATGCTAGGCAAGTGCTCCTGTACAGAATGATGCCCTTTGCTTTTGATTATTATGAGTAATATTTCAATGACAATGTATACTAGTATTATTTAAACATTATTGACTTTAACAGTAAGCGAGAAATACAGAAATGGTCTTCAAAGAGAAGCAGACAGAACTGGCACACTGCCACATAAACCGAGCAGACTCCTTTGCGTGTACTCAGGGTTACAGCTAGTAAATAATCCAGCCTCCCCCTGCATGTGTGTCCTCCAGGGCTGAACCCCAAGAGGCCTCTTTAGTCTTAGAGTTCCTCTTCCAGATCCCAGAGAGATTGGTGCTGTTTAACAGAACGTAGTCCATGGTGTATACATAATGGTCAGAGGACAACTTTCAGAAGTCAATTCTTTCTATACCATGTGGACTCCATGAATCAAAGGATATCAGGTTATCAGGCCTGGTGACACTGAACAGCTACACCATATTGTCCTTGTTTGTTTGCTATTATTTGCCAGAATTGAAGCCCAACTTTGCTCTGTTGGTTGATAGCTACTGTATGACTCTGATAGGCTAGGATGCTGTCAGACCAGGACCAGGACCACAGCAGTGACAGCAGTGAATTCAGAAGTGCAAGTATCTGGTTCACTCATTTCCTTAACAATGTAGTGTGGCAGGAGCCTGAGGTCAGCCTGTATTAGAGCTTTCCCACCTAATAAGCATGGCAGTCTTCACTGGAGCTTGCAATTACCATTTTCAATTAATATTTCTTTTTTACTTAAGATGTTTTATTTTATTATTAATTAAATTTATTTTTTGAAGTTAAAATATAATTACATAAATTAATCCTTCTTAAAGACCAGTTTTCTTTAGGAGTCAATACCTCTTATTCCTGGGACTTGATACAGGGCTTTTGTGTGACATACCTTTTAATTTTGAATTTCAGAAATCTTTTTTTTTTTTTTGAGACAGGGTCTTTGTGTAATCTTGGCTGTCCTGGAACTTGCTCTGTAGACCATGCTGGCCTAGAATTCAGAGATCCTTCTGCAAGTGCAGGGGTCAAAGGTGTGGACCACCCACTACCATTGATGGAGGTATTATCTTTTGCTTCCTATATAAGAGTTTAGAGTTCCCCCAAAAATGCTCTCCCTGACTTTAGCAATAATTCTGTAGATGAAGAGCTTGTATAACAGGTTGGAAGGGTTCACTCTCTCTGAGGCACTGGTAAACATTGGGAACTCTTAGGCTGGGAACAGGTGGACTCCTCCTCAGCCAGAAGGCAGGCAGTGATTGGTGTAGTATAGGACTTCTGGTTGGTTGTTATGAAAGAGCAGTGGAACTGGAAGCTTATTGTGATTGGCATAATTACAATCCTTCATTCCCATGCCACTAGGCCTTCCTGTCTCTATTGAGGTTGCATTCTGAATCATCTTCAATCAAGCCTTCAGACCTGCTCACTGGTACTCAAAGGGGAAGCCCAACGAAAGGAGAAGTCTTGAGTGGTCTTTTCTTGTGTGATTGTGATCCTGGTGGTTGGTAAGGCAGGCTTAGGTGCTGACAACAAGAGGAGGGGGAGGGGAATGATTGTAGCAGTGCTGACAGCTGTAACAGCAGCTGTTGCAACAGGAACTTGACTGAAAAATCCAGAGAGCAGAAACTGTAGGGAGCTGAGGCAGCTGAGAAAAGGAGGGCTACTGAAGAAGATGGGGTTGTGAAGAGATAAGGATGAGAAGCTTAGAATTCCCTGGTGGCTTAAAGTTCCAGGGAGCTACCAAGACAGAAGGGGACCTACAAGCTAGAACGTAAACCTCTGTAGCAGCTGAGAGCCACACTACAGGCCATTTCCACCTCTGTCAGTGGTAGCTTTGAGCCAGTGTGCTGGATCACTAGCAGATAAAGCCTAGAGCAGTCACCTTCTGACTTTCCTCTCTTCTAATTCCAAGTGCAAGTAGGCATAGTGCTCTCAGATGACTGACTATCACGGTCTCTTAATTCATGAAGGACCCACCAGCACCCAGCACCCACTGAATTAACCTGTACACTTGCCATTATGATTTGCTCCATGGGAAGGATACAAATTAAGTTCAGCCCAGAGAGAAGAAATACTTGAAGCAGGTGCAGGACAAATACTGAAGTGGGGCTCCTGCTGCCCCCCGTCCTGAGTGAGGACATGCTCTTCCTTCATTTCTGAATGACAGTTCAGGGAGTGCTTCCACCCAGAAGAGAAGCTCTTTCTATATCGTTACTCAGAAACTTATGGCACTTTGCCACACACATATCACCTTGTGGCTGGTCAACTGGTTCCGTCCAAAAGCTGCAGCCTCAATTGTATTGCTATTCTCTGGGCATCCCAGGGAAACCCAGATTATTTCCTGGGAGCTAAAGGGGAAAGCTGTACTTCTCAGTGACCTTGGCAATAGTTCTGTAAATTGAAGAGTCTGTAAAAACAGGTTAGAAGGATCCTAGGGCACTGGGACAGAGGTGAAGTAAGCACTTGTAAGCACTGTGAACAACTTTAGAGGACTGCGTATTTGCAGCCAGAATGGGAAGTGGGGGACACCTCCTCAGTAATTTGGCAAGATGTCATTTGTGAAATACAGAGTTTCTGGTTGGTGTTGTGCCAGTCCTGTGACTGGTAGAACTGGAGACTACGTTGTGATGGCACAAATGCCATCCTTTACCTGCATGACGCATGCTCTGCTAGCTCCAAAGCTAGGCTACTGAGTTCCCTTTTAAGTCAGCCACAGAAGGGCTCCGTCTGGTTTTGTGCCCACTCTCTTTTCTGTCCCACATGGCATCTTGCACATGGTAGATTACTTGTATGCTTCAGAGTTCAGAGCTCAGATGCGGACTCAGGTGGCTAGTGTTGTGTCAACTCGACACAGGCTAGTGTCATCAAGAAAATGCCTCCATTGGGGTTGGGGATTTGGCTCAGTGGTAGAGCGCTTGCCTAGCAAGCACAAGGCCCTGGGTTCGGGTCCCCAGCTCTGGAAAAAAAGAAAAAAAAAAAAAAAAAAAAAAAAAAAAAAATGCCTCCATAAGGTCAGGCTGTAGTCGAGCAGGTGGAAAAATTGCATTTAATTAGTTTGATGTGGATGGTGGTGTGGTGGTCCTGGTTTCTATAGGAAAGTTGCTGAGCAAGCAATTAGGAGCAGGCTAACAAGTAGCACTACTCCATGGCCTCTGTGTCAGCTCGCTCTTCTGATTCCTTCCCAGTTCCTGTGTTGGTTTCCCTAAACAGACTGTGACTCAGAATATGTAAGCCACATAAACCCTTTCTTCCCCAAGTTGCTTTTGGTTGTGGTGTTTCATCACAGTAATAGTAGCCCTAAGACATTGTACTATGAGTATCAAGATAGTGAATTTATATTCTGCTGTTAGAAGCACTCAGGTGAGTGACTACACATCATATTCCTAAAGACTGACTGACAAAATAGCAATGTTTATGTATTGTTAATGAAGAGTTAGAAGCAGGATTTTCTTAGTATTGAAAAATGCAAATGAACTCATTCAAGCAAAGTTAATATAATTAATATCCACAGCATATGTTCATATTGTCAGGTTCAAAGGAAACTCCAACTCCACAAACCCCAAAAGTCAGTCCAAATACCCAGAAATGATCTCAACCTGGACTATAATAAGATATCTAGGGTTAGATGAAAGCCATCATTCCTCAGGAACTTGTGAAACTGGTTCCCATTATCAAAAGGAGTGATTTCCCTTACCTCTGACTGAAGGGACATATGATTATTACCTGTGGCTCCTATCAGCATGTCAGAGCCCATGCTGACCTCTAGTCTCCTCAGCATCTCAAGTGCCAGTCTCAAAGTCCATGCTAGCCTCCTAGCCCTTCTCACCTCCTCCCCTAAACTCCTTTCAGCTCCCTGGCTCCCATCCCCACAGCTGGTCCTACTCTTCTTGCTATGTCCCCCACTCCTGCTTTTCCCAATGTTTTCTCTGTTCTCTGTTCCCTGCTGGTCTCTCTCTTGCAGAAAACCTTGGTTATGTTCCTTCTACTTCTCTCTCTGCTCTGACTCTCCCGCATGTCTCCAGCTATCCCCTCTCATATCCACAGTAGAAACTTCCCTTAAACATATCACAGCGTGGTCATACATCAGTTTATACACTATGTATGTCTCTATATATCACATTAGGATTTCGTTTCAGCCTAAATTTTTATTACCATTTTTAAATTTTATTTTTATATTTTGAGACAGGGTAGCACTACGTATCACTGGCTAGCCTAGAACTTGCTGTGCTGACAAGACCAGCCTAGAACTCTTAAAGAGACTTGCCTGCCTCTGACTCATGAGTGCTAGGATTAGAGGTGTATGCTAGCACACCTAGCTTTAATTATCATTTAAAAATATTTATTTATATGAATATTATATTTGCATATTAGCAGGCATATTTGAATACTTTTCTAGGTTGCTAAGCAGTTTCTACATGATTCAAGTACTTTTCATTTTATGCCCTAAGTCCAGTGTTAGTAGTTTTGCTGTGTCCCTCTGACACTGTGTGATTTATAGTAGCACATCATAAACCAAGTGTGATGTTGCATTTTAAAGGTTGAGAATTGTTTTGAATCTATGATCATTATACTTCAGCGCCAGGTTTAACCTCAATAAACTTTTCAGGATTTTTCTTGTCTCCTTGAGGACTAGATTTCCTAATGGGTTCATTTTAGACACCAGCAGAGCCAGGTGATGTAACCAGCCGCCTCTTTCCACATTAGAAATATTCTGTTCATTTGGCTCCATAGACTTGCACAAGCTTTGGCTGGCAAATGACTCCTTAGCCTTCCACAGTCAGTGAGATTTAGAGCACACTTGGCTGTTTGCCTATCTCTTGTTACTTTATCCCATTCCCTTCATGGGCCTGGATTCCCATCTCCTTCCACTGCCTCCTTAAACTCAAGGGAGTGAAGGAAATGGACTTGAAGAGCAGATGTTCACATCCTGTTCCTTGTTGGTCCCTGGGGACATTCTCTTCCATGGGAGCATTTCTCATTTCCTGATTTTGATTGTCTGGGACATTTGAGGACTAGGATCTGTTCCTTGTACTCTCCTCTCTTCATGTTAGTAGTTAACTAGTTATACAAGAATTCTGCAAAAGCAAAGGGAAAAACAGAGGAACATCTGTGAAGGTTAACATTATGTAGTCAATTGGACTGGAGAGGAAAAATTCCAATGATTTGAGGAATTTTTTTGGTGAAATGAGCATTAAGCCTAAATCAATAGGAGCTTTATTGACTATAATTTGATAGCTATTAAAAATGATTATTAAAAGTAAAAATTAACTATGATTTTTTTATGCTGTGTAACTGAGTAGATACCATAACTTTTTTGAATAATCTTTAAACGTATTTTTAAGAAAATAAGGATCAAGGCTAAAAACTGCATTTTAGTGCCTAGCACCAGGACAGATAGAGCACAGTATATGTACTGAGTGATTTAGCATCTTATTTAAATATAACTATTCAGCAATACTAATTTGATAATTTATTCTTTCAGATACAGATGAATATAGACCTCCTGTTTGGAAATCTTACTGTAAGTATATACATAAATTTAATTATGTGGATTATAATATTTTTGTAAGTAATTATTCACAGCAAAGTTTGAGATTAACATAAAAAGAATACTTATGGTAGAATGTGTTTCTGCAGAGCTCTGTGTGGTTTAATGTCTGTAGTGCAGCTCATCTGTTTTACAGAATTCCAGGCAGTGGAACTCAAGATGATTTGTTGGAACAGCTGATAAAGCTATGCATGCAGAAACTAAGGCTTTGAGCAGTTTAATTATTCTGATCTTGATGATGTGACAAAAAGAATATATAAATGATAGACGAGGGGGTCTGTGTTAGCCGAAAATCAGTAAAAGCAGGTAAAAAATGATTTTAAAATTGCTTCTTTGTTTATAAAAGGGAGCGGTCTGTGGCGATTCTGTTGACAGTTTTCAATTAACAGTGCATTTAGAATCTTTCTTTATGACTTAAATCTAGTTATCAAAAGACTTCTTAAAATTTAGTCGAGATTTATACTTTATTTTTCTGCATTACATATACAGTGGGTGGTTTAACATCGACTGTTTCTGTGTACGATGGATTTTGGTGGAGCCTGGTGGGATACACCCTTTACAATGTGATTCCGTGAGAAACGAATCTTTGTGATTCTTTAGAAATATTTTAAGTTACATTTTGTTCACTTAGCTTGGTGTGTGCATATATATATGCATGTGTGTTTGTGTGCACACATATGTGTGGCTTGGAATCCATGGAGAGGTCCATCAGAGGACATCAGAGGTCTGTGGGAGTTGGTTCTTTCCTCTGTTGCAGGTTCTCAGGCTGCTGGGCCCGGCCAACCACTGTTAGCTGTGAGTCTCTGAGACAGTTACTTTATTTACTCTACACGTTTTCCAGTTTTGGTTCAGTTGAACTTATAAAAATGCAGGAACATAAAAATCTTAAAAATATAAACCAATAGGGAAACAGGATTATGTTTAATACCCTTCTTAAAAAATATAAACCAAAAGTCTTAATGCGTAGTAACTGGCAAATGGGTGTGGTGTACGGACTGGAAAATAGTGGAGGGGTGGGTGTGCGGTTAGTGGAAGGTAGCCCAGAACAACTGTTGTTGTTGTCATAGCCGCTGTGGATCTAATGGTGTCACAGCTGACTTGTTGTTTTGTTTTTTAAGAGAGAAACAGGAATTTTCTTTCACTTTTTCTTTTCTTTTCTTTTTTTCGGAGCTGGGAACCGAACCCAGGGCCTTGTGCTTGCTAGGCAAGCGCTCTACCACTGAGCTAAATCCCCAACCCCATTTTCTTTCACTTTTATGGTTGAAACAAATTCAAATTTTAAAGCAAACAAACCACATGCAAGCTGATTATACTCATTTGTTATCTCAGAATTTGATTGTTATTATTTCTAGGGACTGGGAATATCATTAATAAACATATAAGCACAAACATTTCTAACAGGACTAAAAATATATTATATTCTATAATTGTGTTTCCTGTCATCTTGAATTTAGCTAATAACTTTCCACAAATAGTTAATGCCTGCCAATTTTAATTCAGCTAACTTTTAATTCAAAGAAGCTCTAAACTAAGGGAGAAATGCCGGAATCAGCGAGACCTTTTTATTGTGTGTGATTTTAGCATACTTGTTTATTCTGGAAGAGAACTGACATATGGCCTTGCTGTGTAGGCGTGGCTGACTTGATACTCACTATGTGGCTCAGCCTAGACTTGACCTCATGGTAGTGCTCCTGCTTCAGTCTTCCAAGTTTTGAGTTTATAGGCTTGTGCCACCACATCTGGCTCTCACTTACAATTTTTAAATGAAACTTTTCACAGATGTTCTGTGAGTCTAAATTGCTGTGTTTGCTATAAATGTCCAAATACACGCACGCACACACACAATACATATTACTTAGGGGGTATTTTATCTAAAAACTTCTCTTTAACTAATAGAACCATGTCTTTTGGGGCAATTAGAAGTACTAAAAGAAAATGAAAATACTATGTGATTTGATGGTAGGAAAAACACAGGGTAAAAGCTTGACTGGCTCTGGTGTGCGGTGTTGCTGCCCTTGATTCTTACTGCCTCACCCTCCTGTTTACTTCCTGGATAGGCAGACGCCTACTAATTATAACCACAAATCCTACTCTGGGAATCACGTTTGCTTAGGTTCTAATGGTACATTGTTTTCAAATCTTCTTGATGATGGCTTAACTGTCATAATTGGAGTTTTATAGGTGATAGTATTTTCTAGAACATTTTGTTGACAAAGAAGTCAGCATATCTTTTAGGAATTACAAGAGCAGGCGTGAAGTATATTTTCACCTTCTCGTTATGTTTTCCAGAAAGGAGCATGACAGAGGATGGTCTCCTGTCACATTTGGCTCCTGAGGGTGGGAGCAAGGCTTTCTGGGTGATGCACACATCCTCACTGTCAAGCTAGGCTTGATGTCAGTGCTCCTTCTCTCTTCTGCATCTCGGAGTTAGTTCTCAGATTATTATGTCACATCATTTCTTTAGTCTAGATTCACAGAAAGTACTTCTGATGAACTCAGTGGAATAAGATATTTAAAACTATTTTAATACATCAGCCCTGGGATATTTGTAGTCACGAGAAAAAAGCCAAGGGAAATATTTATATCAGAATTTCAGACATTTCTGAGGAAGTGTTTGGGGGTTTTTAATATTAAAGAGTAAAACATAGAATCTCAATTGCTTTAGAAAGTATCTGTATTGTCTCTTTTATTGTTTGAGCTGACAATTGCATCATCTCCTTCCCTTTACTCCCCAGTCCTCTGTGTACCCTCACTGCTTGCTTTTAGTTCATAGCCCCTTTTTTTCACTAATGGTTGTTAGATACACATATGTATATAACATTTATACATTAATATTACTAAATATATAAATGTGCCCTGCTAAGTTTGTATACCGTTACTTGTGTATGTTGCAGGGCAGACCATTTGGGATTGATAACCAAGTGGTGGGCTCCTCCCTGAGGAGACTGTTCCCTACCTGCTCTCAGCACTCCTAAACTGCTTATACTCAGTTCCTTTTACATCATAGCATTGTCCAAGTACTGCGTCCTAGTAATGACCTCAAAATGATATTACTGATTATAGTGAATTGCATATATTAATAACCATTATAAATATAATATTCTTTATGATACATTTACTGTCAATCAAGGATTATTGTAAATGTTTCACATTAGTAAGAAGCACTGATATATACTATATGTAGTATACATATTATCTAGAGAGTAGTTCTATATTTGTTCTAATTATGTACATGTACAATTAAACACTTATATACTGTCCAATTATTTATATTCATATAAGTTCCCATGATATATATGAGTTACAGTGGCAAGAGATAAATCTTACAAAATTGTACTTCATTCAAATGAGTCATGCATTGTCTAAAGTGTCAGATGTCTGGGTAATTTGATGATATTGACAAACTATGTAAGTATTTAACTCCATTATAAATTTAAGTTCATTTCCCTATATGATTGCACACTTAGAATTAGAAAAAAAACCAATCTGAAGAACAAACGTATTTATATGCTGCTTATGACAAACACCAATCTTATTTATTCTCATTTTAAATTTAAAACCTGATGTTAGTCTGGAAAGGTCCTGTTTTCAGTTCAGATATCATTGATTTGTTTTCAGATACCATAGACATTATCCATTCCTTTGGTAATGTGTGTTGAATTCTTTCTTTTGCTGAATTTGCCCAAACTGAGTAAATTCTAGTAACTCAATCTCTGAAATTTTGTTTTTAAGAGACATTATATTTGAAAATAGATTTGCATTATAATTGAGAGATAAAAACAGTGTATATGTTAACTCTGCCCTATAACTCCGGATTTTAGTCCCATGTTTGATAATAATGGACTTTAAGAGATGTTTATATTAGGAAAAACAAAGAGTGGGTTATAGAGAAGAGTGTAAAAATTACAGCCCCAATTTGTTCCCAACCTTCCTAATGCTGTGACCCTTTAATACAGTACCTCATGTTGTGATGACCCCAACCATAACTTGCCACTTCATAACTGTGATTTTGCCACTGTTATGAGTAGTAATGTACGTATATGTTTTCTGATGGTCTTAGGCAATCCCTCTGAAAAGGTGTTTAATCCCCAAATAGGTTATGACCAACAAATTGAGAACCACCATTCCAAAAGACATTTGTGTAGATGATGAGTTTTCTGCTTTCATTCTCCTAAAATTTGATAAACTTTACTTTGGTTGACAGTCTTTGTTTTGTTCATGACAAAGTTTTATTTAGCAGGAAATAGGACTGTAGCAGTTTTCTTATGCGTATAAAAAGTAACCAGTTTCTTGTAATGTGTTTCTGAACTGTGAGTAAGGGAAAGTGACACGTTTCATGTCTCCCTCCTTGTAGTGTACCAGCTGCAGCAGGAAGCCCCTCACCCTCGAAGGGTCACCTGCACTTGCGAGGTGAGTGTTGTGAGGCAGTGGTTACAGCAGAAGCCCTTTGACTCTTCTGTCTCCCAAAGGCTGACGTCCTTGGAGGCTTGTTTGTGGGTTTAACCGCTCTCTCTGGGTCATAGCATAATGCTGTAATGAATTCATTTTTATTACTAGTTTTATTGGATATACGTATGCTGTTTAGGATATTATGTTTGTATCACTTTACATTATGTCATTTTCTTTAATTATACATTGCTTTTATACTTTAAATGTATTACTTATTCTGATTAATGAATTTGAAAGAATCATTGTAAATTATTAAATTATTTCTTCTATTAAAATAAGGTTTAAATAATAATTTTAAAAAGGAACAAAAATTGAGCCAAGGTATGTGACCAGCACATAGGAGGCAGAGGCAGGCAGATCTCTGAGTTCCAGGAAGTTTTAATACACACACAGACACACACACACACACACACACACACACAGACAGAGAGAGAGAGAGAGAGAGAGAGAGAGAGAGAGAGAGAGAGAGAGAACATGAAACGAGTGAATGGTACACATGGGTGGATATGAACAAATAACATGGATAATTTATCAAAGAAAGTTATTTTGTATAACATAAAACGATACAATAAAACTCCATAAAATACCCAAATTAAAGCTCACAAAAAATCATGAAGTCTGTTTTGTGTTGGCCAACAACTCCTGAGCATGGTGCCTGCCTTTGAGTATGGTTGATACAATGCACCAAGGGACACTCCACTGGAGAGAACTGATTTCCATTTGCCAGTGGTATCAATTGCAGTAGCTTCTTGGTTGTGTCTCCTTTTCCTTCTCAGTGTTGGGATCTCATCTGCTTTGAACCTGTGCTGCTCTGTGAGTTCATATGTATATCAGTCCTGTTGTGTCTGAGAAACACTATTTCCCTGGAGTCATCCATACCCTGGCTCTTAAAGAGTCTTTCTGCCTCCTCCGAATAGATCTCTGGATCTTGAGGGGAGGTACTTGATGACAACATCCTATTTAGGACTAAGTGCTCTAAAGTCTCCCACTCTCTGCACATTGTCCAGTTGTGGTCTCTGTTAATTTCCATCTATTGCACAAAGAAACTTCTCTGTTGAGGGCTAAGCAAAGCACTGGTTTTTAGCTATAGAAATGTGCCATTAAATGTTATTTTATTGCAAACTTCCTTAAGTAGCATAATATGTGTATGTTAGCTTTCAGTCTGTAGATTTGTGTTTATCTAAATAACTACAGGGGTTGAATAGCTAGTAAGGGACCTAAGGGTAGGGAGATAAAACATAGTGTTATAGAGAGATAAGGGAAACTAGAATAGGAATTTGGGGAGGGGTAACTAATACTGAAGACTTTTGAAAAGCCATATGAAAGCTTACTATTGAAAAAGCTTTTTGGGCTGGGGAGATGGCTCAGTGGTTAAGAGCACTGACTGCTCTTCCAGAGGTCCTGAGTTTAAATCCCAGCAACCACATGGTGGCTCACAACCATCTGTAATGGGATCTCATGCCCTCTTCTGGTGTGTACTTATATAGAATAAATAAATCTTTTTTTTAAAAAAGGAAGAAAGAAACAGCTTTCTAAAATATATGCAGATAGAAAAGAAATTTAAATGGAATCACAATATAGGGGAGAAGACAATTTTCCAACCAGAAACTTTATGCTATCAAGTAAAACCTCCAGTGCCAAGAACGGGCTACCTCTTGTTGGGTCATTGGCTAAAGGAATCCTGTAAACCTCCCAGACATCACAGGCTGTTGCCACAGCAATTGGTTACCCTTTATAACCTGATGATAAGGCCCTATTGCTAAAGATTCCACTTATTTACACCATCAGACATGGAGAACTTGAGCTGCTACCCAACTAGAGGTTCCATACTTACTGACTAATATTCATGGTAGTAGAAGGTATTTTGGATGCCACAGGAGGAGGAAACTGTTCATCAATATTACCCTTTATTCCACAACAGTGACTGCCAGTAAGATAGCATAGCACACCAGTGGTACAACATATATGATGGGAGTAACCAACCACTTAAAATTTTTAAATTTAGTTTCACACCCATGCCCAACCCTGCTAATGTGACCTGCAACTAGACATTCGTGTTTTTATTCCTTCAATTAATCAGCCAGTGTTCTCTGAGCAGTTGCTTTCTGTTAGGTCCTCAGAATTTAAGTCAATATCTCTCTGCTGGAAGAGCTTAGAGTCTCCACAGGGCATGAAGTAGATTAACGAGCAGACGATTGGTAGCAATTCCATGTGTCTAGTTTTCATGGCGGGTGGTGGTTGTTTGTTTGTTCCCCCCCCCCACTTATAGGGAACTTGTGGTAGAATGCTAAAAGATGATACCAGAGATCTATATAAATGAAAATAATTAACATTTTTATATACTAAGTGCAGAGTTTAGGTCCTGTCCTTGTAGCTATAGAAGAAAAAAATATTTTCAGCAGAAAAACATACTAGGTTTTGATTACTTGACTGCAGTGCAGAAGCTGGATTAGGAAGGAAGATGATGGACATTTGGAGGCAAAATGTCTGGTTTAGGAGATTGCTGTAGTATTTCTAAGGATGAGTGAAAGGACCTGCAGGACACTGGTTCTGGGAATAGCCAAGAAGGAGCAGACAGAGAAGTCTCTACCACAGCAGAATGCATGTGGTTTGATGTCTGAGTGAGGGAAAAGCAAACGTAGGGAACTAGCTATTTCTTGATTTTATCTTCTTCATCTGAGTCTCAGGAAACAGATTTTTCTTTTCCTGCAAGAACAATTAGCTGTTTTTTAAAACTCAATAAAAAGCATATAAATGCTTAAATAAGCATAAATTATTTCTACTGTTGCATGACATTTACATTTCCAACTTGATACATTCATAAATTGACTAATTGCCGATTGTTAATCATTTTATATTACTGAGTAATCTTTTAATTTCATTTTCTGAGTAATGTCTGTAACTTTGAAAACACTGTTGAATATCTTAGCTAACCCTAAAAGATCTACATTTCCTTTTTTAAAAAAGAAAGCCTTCCCTGCTTCCTTAGACTCAAAAGATGTGCAGTGAGTTTTATGAGCTGAGAATTGTGGAACAAAGACCAATTCACATGGATTTTATGTTGAAAGATAAATAACCTGCCTGCAAATGCAGCAGAAATAAAGTTTCCCAGAGCTTATTATTTAAGATAATTCTTAGGAAAAGGTTAAATGATTTCCATGAGAAAACAAAAACATGCTAAAAAGCAATTTAATTAATAAGAAAGGGGACAACCAGCAGAAAAGTTTGTCACTATGCATCAAAGAGAATATTAGGGAAAAAAATTGTCCCTTGTTTGAAGTATGAATTTGGGGAAGAAATATAGTATGTTGTTACCACAATTCTACAGTTGAGAGGGTTTGGAGGTGCCTCAGGGTGGCATACTGGGCTAGATTACGGTGTACTCTTGGGGATGCATGGCATTGTCACTGAAACAGATTTCCTGCTATCCTGGCAATAAATATTTCAAATTTGTTAGAAACAGTAGTGGATCTGGAGGACCAGAGAATAGGAAATCCAGACTTGGCAGCAAAGGAAATGAATGAAGACATAGCTGCAGTCTCATGCTTACTGCCATGTTAGTCACAACGGTAAGGGTAGTCTAGTCAGTGAATGAGTGGGTAAAGAAAGTGTATACAGACAGGGTGTGTTTCAGGACAAACACAGTCTTTAAAAGAAGCAAGTCCTGTAATTTGCACTATTGGGGTGAACCTGGAGGACATTATAGTAAGTGAATAAGCCAGGCCCAGAAAGTCAAGCACTTATAATCTCACTCTATAGAATATAAAACTTCAGTCAGGAACACGTTCAGTTCAAATGTAAGAGTAGTTAGTAGATGCTGGGATGGTTGGTGACTGGAAAGGTGTTGGTTAATGAATACAGCATTTCCATTAAAACAGGAAAACTTCAAGATTTTAAGTCTGTGAGATAATGCATATTAATTATTTTAGTTATTCCCAATGAACATGTATCTATACATGTATTATACATCATAATACACACAGATGTTAATTATACAATATATATGTTTTCATCAATTAAAACTTTACCATGAAAAACAAGTTAAAAATTGGAAATGATAAGACTCTTACAAAGGCAGAGTAGACTCACCTTCCCTTACTATGGAGAGAAATGATCTTTAAATGTAACTAAGCCCAGATGCCTCATCGGAAACGGCCTGTCTGTTTCTGTGACCCTGGAGCCAGAGCTGGGTTGTGGTTCAGGAACTAAAACATCACCTCAGCATGGCCTCTTCTGACCATCAGTTTAGGGCTAACATATTAGTCTCCTGTTACTACCTTTACACTATGTACGAGTTCTGTACTTTCCAGTTTTCTTATTACTTAAAAACAGACAGCAACAAAACCAGTATGGTTGTGTGTTTCTTATCCTTACAATGTACTTTCAAAATAGTTATGATAATTCTGGTTTTAATTCAGTGATATGTCCCCTGCACATTAAAATTCGATAAGGGGCTGGCAAAATGGCTCAGAGGATAAAAGTACCTGCAACCAAGCCTGACACCCGAGTTCACTCCCCAACACCCACACGGTGGAAGGAAAGAACCACCTCCTGCAGGCTGTGCTCTTGACTTTCACATCTCGTGCTGGGGCATGAGCAGCCTCCCATATCCACAAACACAAATGATAGAAACAGTTTTCTTAAACAGTTTTCTCTTCAGTGTTTCTTGAAGGAGTTGGGCAGATCTCCTCTATTTTCCCTCAGAGTCTGTGCTTGTAGGAGAGTTGCATGCTATGAAGTGCTATAGGAGGAGAAGCTGGCAGGAGGAAGCTGGTAGGAAGCACAGGGTGATGCTATGTTAAGATGTCTGTAACAAAGTGGGGAACTCAGAGGACCTGGAGGAAGAGGACTGGGGACCAGGGGGAAGAGCCAGTTTGTTGTGACACTGTTGAGCATTAAGTTCTGCAGATATTTTACTCTTTGAATAATGTGATTAAGTATCTTTTCTAGTTCATTACTGTCTAGAAACAAAACATAGTTCAGCTGTTACCACACGCAGCATGGGTCTAGGGAAAAGAAGTAGTAAATCCAGTTAATTAATAAACTTAGAGTCCATCGTCTGCTCATTAAAATGTTATGCAGATTCTTTTTCTTGGTATGTGCTTTAGTTTATCATATAAAAACAGTGTTGAGTTACATTTTGTGCATTTTAACTTTCACAAATATTCATTGTTTTTCCTTTTCCTATAGGTAGAAAACAGACCAAAGTATTATGGAAGAGAGTAAGTATGGATTATCAGAAAGTATCTCATAGGTTGTCATATGTAAAAGATACAGGTAAATGCATGGTTTTGCTAAAAACATAGGATGAGAAAAATATTCTAGTTTGGTGGACTTGCATTCTCTTTCTTTATTACAGGTATAGTTCTAACTGGTCTAAATAGGAAAATAAAGACAAGTATCAAAGGAAAATACAGTGATTAAACAAGTGTGCAAAGTGCTAAAGAATCAAGCCGCATAAATACATACTCCCAGATGGATCTCAAGGAAGTTCGTATATTTATGTACTATACAGTAAAACATACCTGTACATGCAGTAGGGATGGACAGTTTATTTTATATTGCACCCCCTTTCTAGTTTTCTATATTATGTAGTATCAGACCAGAAAAATGTGATTCATATTATTCAGAGACATGTCAACATTTTTTACATATTACCTTCTGAAGATGTTTTCCTAGTGTTATTACTTTTTAAATGTGCATTGGTGTTTTGCCTGCACGTATGTCTGTGTGAAGGTGTTGGGTCACCTGGAACTGGAGTTGTGAGCTGCCATATGGGTGCTGGGAATTGAACTCAGCCCTCTGGAAGAGCATTCAGTGTTCTTTACCACTAAGCCATCTCTCCAGCCCCCTTCCTAACATAATTTATTTAAGGCAATGGGTCACTATGAAGGCCAGCTTCCTTTTGTGTAAAATTATAGGCATGTGTCAATACACCAGCCCCCTCCCAGGTTTTACAAACATCTTGACCATACAAACTTGTAACTTGAGTTTTCCACTTAAAGTTGATAATGAGCATTATAATTTTTTTTAAATTGCCTTTTGGTTTTAGTTCTACAGTTGGGCAACAGATTATACCAAAAATTATTCCAAATGCTGTTTTAGTGCTTAAGGTCTTAAATTTTCTGATTATTGAGAAATAGAAATATAGCACTTTGAAGAAAAGAATAAAAATAATCCATAACACTCCCCAGATTTAAAAAAAGTTTGTTTTTCATTTGGGGTAATATCAACTAACAATGTACATAACAAATATTTCTAAATTACTAAAAATTCCAGGTGTGGCACATGCCTTTAATTTCAGCACTCAGGAGGCAGAGGCAGGAGAATCCCTGTGATATCAAGGCTATCCTGATCTACAGAGCAAATTCCAGGACAGCCAAAAACCCTAGGTAGGTAGGTAGGTAGGTAGGTAGGTAGGTAGGTAGGTAGGTAGGTGGGTGGGTGGGTGGGTGGGTGGGTGGATGGATAGAGATAGAGAGGCAGGCAGGCAGACAAACAGACAGGCAGGCAGGCAGACAGACAGACGAGGCCAGACAGGCAGGCAGGCACATGTGTGCACACACACACGTGTGTATTGCAGTCGTGCGCATGTCTGTAGGCAGTGTGCCTGTGGGTTGAGGTGAGATTACTGCAGAGCTGAGGACCAGTTAGTTACCTTAAGGGTTCCTCAGTTGTCCTTCTGATTGACGCTCTCAGCAGGAATGCTTGACACAGAAGTCTATCCAATTTTAGATAGGCGATTAATCTCTAATGCTAATAGTAATTTCAAGAAGCCTCTTACTATACAGTTTTAAAAGGATGCAAATATTGGATCAACTGGTATGAGTCATTTTAAGGGTCTTTAAATTTCATTGTTTGTCAAAGTGTCTTCCAAAATTTGAGTTTGATTGCTTTAAGATGATAGATCTTTATTTTAAACAGCTAACACATTTTGCCAAGTTCATTCACTGATGGCACATACACTAATCTAATGAGGGTGTCACATCAGGGGCGGGTTACAATCCTGCTTGCACCAGATTCAGTATATTGCCTGTGGACCTAGTTCTAAACGTTTGAGAAATTCATGGAAATGAAAAATTCAGGAGACCAATTAGAGCATTTCAGATGGACGTGATTAAACATTGCTGCCGTGAACTATTTTAAGGCTGTGCAGAGACTAAACCATGCCCACAAGGAAAGACTTCAGAGTTGCCAATTACCCTAGGCAAAATTCTGGGTTATTAAGGTGCCAATAAAGGGCCTTTAAAGTCTATTACAAAGTCAAGTGACTACTGTCCTTCTGTCCTATGGAAGCTGCATGCTTCTTTTAAGCAGGGAGGCAGCAATGATGAGACAGACTGTCTCCATGCTTTTCCGTGATCCCTGAACCTTTGAGAAAAATTGGACAGACAGATCACAGCATGGTTGAAGTAGTGCAAACAAGGGCACCACAGGAAAAGTGGTGACTACCCAGTGCATTGTCTGAGCTTGTATATTAATAATATTTTATTATTTATTTACTTTCTAGTAATTTAAAATGCCCTTAGGGACATTGTGGGCCGTTTAGGGAAGAATAAGTGATTTTTAGGAAATATGATTTGTCCCTTAGGAGAATGAATGGGAAATAGACTAGTTATAAGATTTGCGAGTGGTGTGATATCACCTTAAGTCTCCCCTTTAGGTGAAGCTCTGTCTCCCTGGGAAGGAGTTTGCTGGGACTCAGCTCCTTTTGGATGGTTTGTCTTTATGTAGATGGGAGAGCTCAGAGACGAGTGTGCTGTCAGGTGAGGTAACACACTAAAGCAGCACATTTGGATGGGGTGGCCCCTATTCCTTGATAGTCTCTGAGTTCCTGAAAAGATATGACATGTGAGTTTACAAATTGCAAATCATCACACAGTCTGAATGATTCCATGTTTTAGGTATCCGCCACCACTGCCATTTTTATTTTCTCAGTGTTTTCTATCAGGTTGTTGTAGATGAATCTTTGCATAAAGGATCTATTTATTCTTTGTGTCTATTTTTCCTTTTTCCTTTGTTAATGAAAGATAGGATTTGGACAGGAAGTGAAGGCAAGTGCTGCGCTGTTTGCTTTGTCTGAGTGTTGAGTGGTGTGCACACTGTGCACATCAGTACTAGGTGCTCGTGCTAATAAAGACAACCCGGGGCCCTGGAGGGCGGCCAGCATGACTAACAACCACAAGTGTGGATCACAGCACCAGCTGGGAAGGCATGGTCCTCTTGGGTGAGGTGGAGGTATCTGCCTTAGATAGATATAGACTTTGCTTCTGGGTTGGGAACTAGACTTAGTAGCCATTTTGGTGCTGTTCTTAAACACAGAGAAGCTAGCCAGGAGCCAAGTCAAGAGACACAAGCACAGTTAAAACCAGGTGCTTTTCCTTGCACTGTAGCTGAGAATAACAGGTGAGGGCAGGGGGCGCTTGTTCTATTACATTGAAAAACATGGGAAGCTGCATCTCTGAAGTGACTTTGTTCTGTAGGTTTCATGGCATGATCTCTAGAGAAGAGACTGACCAGCTCCTGAGTGTGGCTGAGGGGAGCTACCTCATCCGTGAGAGCCAGCGGCAGCCCGGAACATACACTTTGGCTTTAAGGTTGGTCATAGATGTGCAATTATAAGTATACTGTATTTTAAACCCTCTTAATAGAGGATTTTAAAATTTAAAGACATTCAGCATGTAATTGAATTGGTTCTTGTTTTCTTGAGGCCCAATTACCATTTTAATAGTTTTAAGAATCTTTTAAAATTCCCCGTGAGTGGTAACCCTCCGTAATTAAGGATTCCGATATGTTTATCAGTCTCCTGCTCTCTGTCTTGCTGTGTCAGCTTCCTTCTATTTTTTGAATAAGGAAAGACACTAAGCATTCTTTGTAACTGATGACCTTAAAGCCAGTGTCATTCCTTAAGTGGGATTTTGGTTGAAGTAGCTTTTCTTGAGAGCTCTCGGCTCTTCCTTACAGTTCAAGCTCACATAATGTGTTGGCTGTTCTTAGCTGACAGTGTGGTGCCTAGAAACAAGCATTTCTGTTAGCACTGCACTCAAACCAATGGTAAGAACGGGAATAGTAGCATACCTGTCCACTGGCGTTAAACTGTGCCAGGCTTCTAAGTGCACTTAATCTTCAGGACAGCTCTCTATGTCGTCGTCGTCATCATCATCATCATCATCACTGTTTTTTACTTTACAGTTGAAGAAACAGAGGGCCTGAAGGAGGTTGATTAATATGGCCAACAAAGAGAGTTTTTCACAGCATTTGTAGAACTTGGCCTTTTGTTACACATATAATAAGTTAGTTGTGCTAGCATTTTAAGCCAGTGAGGCTTAGAGTGTTTAAGCACTGTGCTTAAAGGCTTAGAATAATTATTTGTTGTCTTTGCCCATCTCCTAATGGGTTAATTCACACTGGGTCTCATCTTTGAAAAGACTAAAAAGCAGCTGCAATTTCCAAAGGAAATGGTGAAGAAATGACAGAACGCAGAGAGCACAGACCGCTGTCAGTACTTAAGACAGCCAGCCTCACTCCTCCACTACTTCTGTCCCTGCGAGCACGGAGGCCATGCTCGGCCATTCATGAGTGCCAGTAACTTTCCTTATAGTTCGACTGATTCAGTTCAGTTCAGTCATTTCACAGTGAGTTCTAAGGCCATTGTATTCTGGGAAAGGAGAATTTTTCACAACATTTGTAGAACTTGGCCTTTTGTTACCAATTATGATGTATAAATCCCTCTTCGATTACTTAGCTGTGTTGCTCATTAATTTTAATTGTGGTATACAGGGAAAAATAATCCACTTTGGTAACTCAAATATCTTTGTTTATTTTACTACCAATTTTACTAGAAGATTGACTTGGGGAAAATCACAGAATTTCTTGAGGTTGTTTACTTTTCCTCACTTTTGGTTTTGTTTCTGCTTTTTGGGGGCCTCAAACACAGGCCTGTGTGTATGGAGACATTGTTCAGCTGTGTTCCCAGGCCTTGGAGTTGCTTATGTGTCTTCCTGTCCTTTAGCTGTCTGCCAGAGCCCTGCACCAGTGCGTTTCCCATGTGTGGCAGTCCTGTGACTGTCTAGGGTCAGTGAGCCTTGAGTAACAGCCAGTGGACCAAGTAACTCAGGGAGGAAGAGCAAAATCCTGCTCCCCTGACTGCAGTTTTCTTACCCCCCCAGATCTTGTGCACGTTCTAAGTCATGAGCAGCTTGAGCTTGGGCTTGCTTCTCATCGTAGGGGCACTCATCCTGTGGCTTCCCTTCCTCAGCCTTCAGATCCGAGCTCTGTGGACTTAGTGTGGAGTCACCCAGACTGCCCAGGTTTGCTCTCCTCCTCACCTTCTGGGCCTGTTGTGCTGCTCATTTCCCATCCACCGGGCACAGTAAACTGAGGTTAGAGAATAGGTGAACATTCGTTTGAAGGAAGTGTTTTCCATTTATAGGTCTGTGAGAACCTATAGTCTTATCTTTTGTTATTGAAAAGTCACTACAGAATTGTTACCTGGAAAGAAATATGGAGTAAGGAAGGTGCAAGTGAGGGTAGGAGAGAAATTTATGTGTGTATCGTGAATAATTTATGCATTGAAATGTAGCGAACAGTTCTTCCATTTTAAATAGATGTATGGCAGGAGATTGTTAAGAATACAAAGTAGAAGTTGTTGAAGTGTGTATTTTTATTATGGGCTCATACTCCCAGTTCAGCTGATAATTCTCCCAGTTCACATCCGTTTGTTTTGTTTTGAACATGATGTACAATCCATTTGTGGTAAACAGCTTGCCTAGTTCATAGCCATCTGTGTTCATTGTGCATTTGTTGTGTTGGCCAATGGCTTCCTAAAAAGGAATCAATTTTTGAACCTTGGGGTCCTAAGTAGATACATCAAGATCAATATGTCAAAACTAAGCTCATCAGTTTCCTTTCAAATATTCTATAATGTCTTCATTCTCCTTACCACCTGTTAGCACTGTTCTTCAGTCTGTTCTGATACAAGTCAAGAAATCGGTTTTGGTTTTCTTTCTCAGGTTTTTGGCCCTTGTACCATCCATTTAGAGCTCTCCCTTACAGCTCACACTAAGTCTTATAGCAAATATATATTCTTTACCATTAAAACTAAGTTTATTACTTTTAATATAAACTTGAAAATTTTGGGTTTGTAATTTTCCCTTAGTTTTCTGGATCCATCTTTTTTCTATTATTGTTTGTTTTATAGCTTTCCAAAGCCTTAGGTACTGTACCATATTCCCTAATAATTAAAAGGAGTTTTCATTTGCCTATTTCATACAGCCAAGTCATTCCTATCTCTTGATATTTCTAAAGTTTCCTTTTCAATTATAAGCAGGTTTTTTTTTTTTTGATTGGTAAATTGGCCAGCTCTGTTTCTGTAAGTGATCATCCTGAAATTTCATTTAGTTGTCATGACTGTGAAGGCTGAGACAGAAAGATTACTCAAGTCCAGTAGTTCAAGACCAGCCTGGCCAACAAAGTAGGGCCCAGTCTCAAAAGGGAAAAGAAAATTTTAAAGAAAGGAAAGAAAGAAGAGCAGTGATGATTACGATTGTGGAGGCAAACAGACGTAGGATTGAGAAGACTCCGCTTCCTCTCCCTGGCGTTTCTTCCTTCAGCAGCAGTGTGTGCCTGTGATGTGTGTGTCAGGATATTAAATAAAGAGAACGTACGATCTAGGCACTTGTAACCTACCTACCTCCTGTTTCACAGTGATTTGGAGGTTTCTTGGGGATTGATTTGACATTTGCATTAATTACAGCTTAAGGAAATACTATGCCAGATATGAAGGAATTTAATGTAATTTAAGAATTCAGCTAAAAATGTGTTTTTTCTTATGGATTTCATAATTCTAAGAGATAATGTTTTTCTCCATGCTGGGAATCAAACTCAGGGCTTCATGCTAACCACTGAAATGCCCCACTAGTTCGGGACTTAATTTTTAAAATGCATACTTCATTGGTCCGAGAAGACGCCACAGTTGGTCAAAAGCACCTGGAACAGGGTGGTGTCCAAGTTAGCCAGGACTACATATTAAGACCTTATCTTTAAAAAAAGGAAAAGAATAAGGCTAGGCTTGGTAACACTCTTGCAATTCCTGTGCTGGTCCAGGTAGACCCCAGGTAGACTCCTTGGTGAGATCCAAACCAGTGAGAGATCCTGTTTCAAAGAGGCTTGGTGTCATCTAGGGAACAACATATAGTTGTCCTTTGACACACACAAACATACAGAAGATACAGCACAAGCTTTCTACCTCTCTAGAAACACTGTTAGGTCCGTCTGGACTCCACTCTTCAGTGTCCTCTGCTTCAGTGTTCTAGTCTTTCACTCCGCTCTGTAAGTGTGCAGTTCTGAGGGCCAGACCACAGTCTTGTCCTGCTTCCCAGGCTTCTACCAGTGAGCGGTCCCAACCCTCTCTGCACTTCTGAGCTGTTGCTGAATCCTTTCCTACTGAGTTTGTCACTTCAGGTACCGTCTGTCTGTCTGTCTATATTTATCTATCTATATTATTTAGTTCTGAAATTTTCATCACATCTTTAGACTAGTGAAGTAAAGAGGTGTGGAAATCTCGGATATAAAACGTGCTCTCTCTTTGCTGTCACTGTGCTTGGTAGAATTTCTAACTTATGGGTGTGTGTACTGTTTATCACTCTAGAGTTATGGGTGTGTACTGTTTATCACTCTAGAGGCAGTGGAACCTGGGAGAATGGATCCTAAACCAGAGACCGACTAAGTCTCATGCAATAGCTAACTTTATTCAGAGCATCAGACAGTTTATACCTGAGAGTTAAGAAAGGTCACTGAAGGATATTAGACAAAAAGCTCGAATTACCCAAGATGCAATATACAGACCACAGGAAGCTCAAGAAGAAGGATGACCAAAGTGCGGATGCTCCCACTCTTCTTTTTTTTTTTTTTTTTTTTTTTTGGTTCTTTTTTTTTTCCGGAGCTGGGGACCGAACCCAGGGCCTTGCGCTTCCTAGGCAAGCGCTCCACCACTGAGCTAAATCCCCAGCCCCCCCCACTCTTCTTAAAAGGGGGAAGAATATCCATAGGAGGGGATATGGAAGCAAAGTTTAGAGCAGCGACTCAAGGAATGGCCATTCAGAGCCTGACCCACATGTGGCCCATATATTTACAGCCACCAAAACTAGATAAATTTGATGAAGCTAGAAAATGCATGCTGAAAGGAACCAGATATAGATCTGTCCTGAAAGACACATCCAGAGCATGTCCAATACAGAGGTCGATGCTAGCAGCAAACCACCGAACTGAGAACAGGACCCCCTTGGGGGGAATTAGAGGAAGGATTGAAAGAGTTGAAGGAGCTTGCAACCCCATAAGAACAACATTGCCAACCAACCAGAGCTTCCAGGAACTAAGCCACTACCTAAAGACTATACATGGACTGACCCTGGACTCTGACCTCATAGGTAGCAATGAATATCCTAGTAAGAGCACCAGTGGAAGGGGAAGCCCTGGGTCCTGCCAAGGTTGGACCCCCGGTGCAGGGGAATACGGGGGTGAGGGAACAATAAGGGGGATGGATGGGGGAATACCCATAAAGGGGAGGGGGAGGGGAGAGGATGGGAGCTTATGGACAGGAAACTGGGAAGGGGAATAACCTTTGAAATGTAAGTAAAGAAATATATCTAATAAAAAAATTAAAAAAAAAGAAAGGTCACTGAAGTGTATAGTCTCAAGGACAAGCTACATGTGGCAAAGCGTGGTGTTTTTCCTTAGAGGCACATAAACAAATAACAATAGCCAATTGTAATGAACAATTTAAAGCAAACTCATTTCTATCTGCTATACCTGGTTGGGCCAGGAAAGCACATTTCAAGAACCATTCCATGTTGTTGAGGGAATTGAGGTCACAAGATATTTGTTTCTTGGAGTTTTCTCACAAGCACTGAGAATTCTCCTCATATATTTCCATTCTTGGACCATGTTCTGACAGCAACTCACTTAGAACTTTAAAAAAATTATCTGGAAAGTTTTGTTTGCACTTTTATTGGAATTAGGTAAATGTGATGTGTTTATAATTCAGCAATTCTATTACTGACATTTTTATGCTAGAACTACTATCTTACCCCAAATTACTAAAATATGCAAACGGGTGAGATGACCGCTGAACTTTCTATTCTTACTGTTGCTCTCTTCAGCCAAACATTTAATGCAGGGCGCACTTGCCTGGACTCCTAAGAGTTTTCTTGGAAATAGTGAAATAAATACGCAAAATAAGAAGCACAGCCCTGGGAGGGGTGCTGCACCCCTTTAGTCCCACCCCTCAGGAGGCTGAGGAATGCTGGTTTCTGTGAGTTCGAGGCTACCCTGGTCTACAGAGTAAGTTTCAGGACAGCCTACACAGAGAAACCCTGTCCTGAAAAATCCTCCCCCCCAAAAAGAGAAACCTATAGCATGTCACATGTCACATCAGATACAGGTCTACAGCTGTCCAAGGCTTATATACTCACTGCGCTTCAGTCAGTGTGAGTTCCCCTTGACACGATGAGTCCGTTTTCCAGTAGCTTGAGCTTCTAAATTTTTACTCAGAAGAAAAATCTTAAGTATATGTTTCTAGTAGTTAGAGAATAAAGCCAAATGAATCATTTAAAACAGTAGCCACTTGAACCTTAATGATTGAAAAACAAAAGGAAGACCAGAGAAAATAGTAAGTTGAGATTTCTCAAAATCAGGAAACTTGGCTGGCTTAAACATGGGATTATTTAAGGGAACACCAGTGATGTTACAGATGTGTAATGACGGCTTATCTGCTCAGTGTACTGTGACGTAACAAAGGAGCCGTGATCCTCTGTAAAGTCAGGTTTCACTTGGTGTCAGAAGGGCAGAGTTATGTGCTTACCATTTGTCACCATTGAGAGTGTATCAAGGAGCCTTGCCTGTCTCATGCAGTGTGCTTGCTTCTCTTCAGGACAGTAAAATGGTGCCACACAAGCCTTCATAGCCCTTAGCCTGAGCCCGGAGCTTCTGCAGGGAAGTACAGGCTCGCACTGGCTGCTGTCTAACTAGTACCTGCTCCTGGTACTGGGAAATGCAGTTGGCTCCTCTGAAAGAGGACAGTTGTAGAGAAGGAATGAGCACATATGTTGTTTCCATGTATAGTCTTAAACTGGACAAGAGGTGTGGGGGTTGTGGGGAGGGAAGAGATGGATTCCACTAGGTACAGCTTTGTAGGCTGTAGTCATTGAGGAAGTCGCCTTGTTAGCTACTAAGGATTGGCCCATAGTATAACTCTCAAAACTTATCCCTCAGAGCTGGGGGATAACCTTGTGTATAAAGTACTTGCTGTACAAACATAAATGGCCTGAGTTTGGATTCCCGAACTCCTATGAGAATTTGAACTCATGTCAGAGTCTGGGCACAGCAGACACACCTGTAACTCTGGCACTGTGCAGCCAGGAAGATCTGGGGGCACACTGGCCAGCCAGTATAGCTGAATTGACAAACTCCACTCTGTGAGAAAGAAAGAAGACCTTTCAGGTGGCTCATAGTGGCCTGTGACTCCAGCTCTGAGGAGAGCTGATGCCTCTGGCTTCCATGCACATGTGTGAATACCACCACCACCCCCAGAAATAGACACATAATTAAAATTATTTTTAAAAAGAAAAGCCACTTAAAGCTCTTAAAAGGGGACTAGAAATTTGGTGGAAAATACAACTGTGTAGAACAGTATGGCATGTTTGGTATGTGGAGGCTGATGTGGGGTTAGGCATGCAGGAGACTTAACAGTAAGTGTACCAGAATGTCTCAGAGCTCTCACTGAGAATTTATTTTTCCTATAAGAAATGGAAGCTACTAAAAGTTTCTCATAGAAACTTTACATTTGAAGTGTAATCAGAACAATAAGAACATTGAGTGGAGTGAGTGGCAGTAATTAAGTTTTACCAGAATTAGTTTAGGGTTGCATGGGAAATGCTGATCATGCAACCCAGTACTCCATACATGCCAGGTAACATTTACCATGCCTTTCAGGATAGGAGAGAGAGGGGGGGGGGAGGGAGGCAGAGAGAACACGCGCGAATACAAGTATATGAAAGAGACAGATAGACAGAGACAGACAGACAGAGAGAAAGAGAAAGAGAGGGAGAGCGAGTATTGCCTTGCTGGAAATGAATTCCAGGGTCTGGAAAATTAATTTAGTAAGCAATTTTCCTTTGACTATGGAGATTTTTAAAAGGAATGCTTAATAACTTATAGATTTGCTTAGAGAAGATGTGTTAGCTCCAAATTTGGCAACTCCAGAAATATTTCTGTTAATCTGAGTCACTTTAGATTCTCTAAATTGGGAAAAGAACACGATGTCGTATGTGCAGGAGTCTTGATAACTGCTAACACTTGGATTCAGACATTCCTGGGACAGACTTGGACGTGTGCCAGAGGACACGAGGCGCTCAGTACTTGTTACCTCTTCAGCCGCCTCATGTGCCAAGATAGGAATTATTTGGGAAAACTTTAAATAATGGAAAACAAACAAAAATGTTAAAACCAAAAAAGCATGTTGGACAGATTATATTTTCTTTAAAATATATCATACTTCTTATTTGATAAATTCTGAAGCATATATATAGACTATGTTAATCTGAGAAATAAAATTATACAGAACAGTATGTATAGCATCATACTGCTTATGTAAAATTATGTATCTGTGGTGCATATGTAAGTAGAGAGTTGTCTGAAAGGATGATCACTAAAATAAATGTTCAGGGCTTATCTGAGTATTAAACTTAGAGATGGTTTTTACTTTGTACCTTTTAAATTCATTGATTTTGTTTTTACAAATTACATGTGTGTCATTTTATATTCAGGAAAAATAATCAATGGAGCTGTTTTTCTTTTTTTAAGAAAAGACATTAATTATAATCTTAGGCAAAAACTGAAAGTCAGTGTGTCCCAAATATATGAGGATTATGAGGATATGAGCTTAACAGTTACTTGAGTGCTTGGTCAGAGGGAGGCTTGGGGTAGCCGTGGGGCAGCAGAGAGATGGGTGATGGGCAGTATTTGAGAATCTGCAGGGTCTGTGTGCGAGGAGCCTCGTCTGGTGCTAGTAGAGGTGCCTGCAGCATGGAGGTAGTGGGAGATATCACGTAACCTTCCTGCTGTTAGCCTTCATCCGTTAGACCTCTTCCCTGCAGCTCTGTCACGAGGTTTTAGTGGACTCTACTTTGGGAGACTGCATTCAGCATTCAGCATTCAGCATGTGATTCAGCCTTGCTCTCCGTGCACTTGGGCCAGAGGAGAGAAAATAGGACAGGATCCTTTGCATTCGCTATCATTTCCAGCTAGCAAATTAGTATGAAGGGTGCAGAGTAGAGGCAGAGGACGGAGGAGGAGACTACCAGACCAGGGCTCTCCTCTTTGCTAAGTTCAGAGATGGTCTTCACCACTCCTCCATTTTACTTCTCTAGGTCTTCTTTTCTCAACAAGCATAAAAGATGACTTGCTGAAGTGTCCAGTTGATTAGACAATAATTGTGCCAGTAGCTTTTCTTGCTCTCTCATTCAACCCCTCTAACCAACTCAGAAGGCCTTGGCTCATCCCAAGTGTTCTGAAGCATCTCCCCTTGACAGTCAGGCACTGCTCATGTATTAAGAGTTGGTCGATCTTTCTAACTTTTCGGGCAGATGTATGTCCAGGGGCATCTGCCCATTCAGTGTACAATGGACTCATTTAGACTCACAAAGCTGTGCTGCCTATTCTAATACGTTTTAACTTTTCCTGTCTTCATTGCGTTCTCAGCCCTGGGCAACTCCTAATCTCCTTCTGTCTCTGTAGATTGCTGCATTCCTAGCATTTCATATAAATGAAATCAAATAATAGGTGGCATTTTATAACTGATTTCTTTCCCATAGCATGATGTTTTCAGGGCTTATCTGTGTTATACCATGTATCAGATTTTATTTCTTTTTGTTAATGAATAATATCAGAGAAAATATTCCAGAATATATGAGAAAACTTTGATTCATTTATTCCTTTACTAGTTAAAAGACTTTTGTGTTGTTCCCACTTTTTTTGGCCTCTGTAATTAACGTTGCTATAGATACAACAATTACAAATGATGTGTATGTACAATTTTTATAAAGAAATCTGGTTTTGTATTGGACATATTCTTACAATTTGGGGGTCTTGGGTATATGCTTCACTGATAAAATGTATGCTTAGCAGACAGGAGACTCTAGGTTATTCCCTAGCGGGGAAAAAAGGTTTTTGAGGGACTGCCGAATTATTTTCCTAGGTGATTATGTTGTTGCAGCTCTACAGTAAGGAAGGAAGGTTCCAGTCTTTCCCTGTCAGCTCCACTGCGTCTTTCAATGTAGATATACTTATATGGAGTAGTACGCTGTTACAGTTTTGAAATGGTACTTTATTTTTCAAATGTTTATCATTGTCATGACTTTTATTGTCATAGTCCAGGGCTTCAACCTTCACTTCTCTTAAACATCTGTAAAGCAAGAGAGTTAAATGGAAGGCAGAGGGGGCGGTGTTTTTGTTTTTTTTTTAAAGCTGATTTCAAGATATTTTTGCTTTCTTATTTTAAGAATGTATTTAAAGGCATATTCCATTGAACATTAAAAATGGAATTCAGTTTCAAGTACATTTTTAAAAGGCATATTTTAAAAATTATGAACATATGTGTGTTTATGTACAGTTATCTCTGTGTATGAACTCAGGTATCAATAGAGTCTGTAAGAGAGCATCAGATCTCTCAGCACTGGAATTATAGGCAGCTGTGAGCTGTCTGCTGTGGGTGCTGAGAACTGAACTCCAGTTCTCCAAGAGCTGAATGTGCTCTGATCTGCTGAGCCATCTCTGCTAGCCCCCAGGTACATTTCAGAACTGACAGACAGAAATTTGGTTCAGTGATGATTCTCTGAGCTGTTACTTACTTAGCAAGCTGCCGTGTGTATTGGCGTGAAAGTGAAGTAGGTAATATCTGAATTCTCTCTAAGACTTGTTCCTAGGCAACCACACACAGTTCCAGAATATGTTGATAACGTGATCCCTTTTCTTTATAAAAAAAAAAAAAAACACACACACAAAAACAAAACACATACAAACTTGACAAAACCAGGTATTTTATTTACAGACTTAATCATTTTATAAATGTAACTATTCTTCAAATACTGTTGCAGGCATTCTAGTGACTATTTGATATAATATATATAGCTTTTTGTTTCTCAATCCATTTTGTACTTTGGCAGCCATAGAGAGAATGCTGGTGGGGGCACCCTGGAGATAAATGCACAGGGCAGACATGGCCATATGTGCCTGGCCCAAGGACTCCAACAGGTCCATCCTAGCCTTCGTGAGGGTTGCATGGGTTTAATGTCTTAAAAAATATCTTGTCACCTCTGTTTATGACAATCAGGAAATTCAGTTTTATCCATAAAATAAGGCCATACAATATATGCAAGTAGTTTGGTTTGGTTTTCTTTTGTTTGTTTTTCATTTTGCATTTAATAGATGAGAAAACTAAGGCTTAATTGTTATAGAACAAAAAACTAAGAATTTTTAAAACAACAGCTTGACTAATAATAAAATTCATAATCTATTGTGTAATGGGGTGTGGCACATGAGTAAACTCTTGGTTTTTTTATCAGGACTTTTAAAAGATTAATATTTTAAATTAGTGACACGTTATCATTTTTATAAGGCAAAGAAACTGTTGCTTATGCTTTTAAAGATAATAATTATACTGACTAAATCTCAAGGGCTATATTTTCACTTCGCTCAAAAGAGGAAAGCCAATTTAAATGTATTCAAAACTTAATGATTTAAACCAAATTTCCACTTTGTGATCATTTGTACAAGAATAATTTGGGCTAGGGTTTGTGTAAGTTGGTGGTACAGCTTGGCCTGAGCAAGAGCAAGGGTTTAATCACTAGCCTCAAAAAAAAAAAAAAAAAAAAAAAAAAAAAAAAAAAAAGAAAGAAAATAGTAAATTTGATTAAACTAATCAAAGGAAGACAATGGATATTCTCTATTAAAACAATAGTTATGTTTCTCTTAGTGTCATCTGTTATATTTTTATTCTGTTGAAAGTAGCAGATAGATATGGGAAATTTTTTCAACCAAGAGATACAAGCATTTATGAAAAATTTCATACTTTCATGATATATTCCTAGTTCACCATGTGGAAACAGTGCTGTTCACTGCTGTCTCTCTGGTCTCCCAGAAATTAGTCATGCCTAAAATCCACATCCATTTTGTGTCACACATATAATCTGCATTCTTGTTGAGAATTGGTAGAGGCTGGTTCACCTACCAGCAAAAGTAATTTTCTAGTCTTTGAATAAGCTTGCACTATTGCCTGCCTGGATATGTAGTTCTGGAACAAATAGCTTATACCTGAAGAAAGTCATCATTGCCTTTTTCTCTCATCTCAGCAGATGCTTGGTAGTTTTCTAACATGTTCAACCCGATTCTGTGAGTTTAGCTTTTTTTGAGCTAGCTGATCACTGTTGAGAGACTAAACAGTATGATGTAATTTATTATAGCTTTGGGCTTAAATGCTAATAAAATGTTATTAAGCAAGGAATTCCTATGATGTTAATTCATCTTTATATTTCTGAAATTTTAATAGGAGGAATCCATTCTTATTGTATTAGGAAATAGAAAATAGCTTAAAATAAAATAATTGAATTTAGGGATATTAGTTTGACTTTTAACATTAACTGAGTCAAAATTCCCAGAGAATCACAGTAGCTGCTGACAAAGAGGGTTTTACAGCTTACCAGAACTGAGCACTGGTTGAAGGCTTTTTTTTTTTTTTTCTTGTCTATAAAGGATCCAAGGGAACTGGTGAAGATTGTGCTGCTGGTAGGCGTTGACATGCTGCGTACTGTGTGTTCTTGTGATCTGATCGCTCATGATAGGTTCAGTTGGTTGCTATGGTTTCATTTGAGATCCTGCAAAGCTTCCTGTGCTTTTTGCAATAAGTGGAAAATAATGCTTTGCAGAATTATTTCTCAAGAATATTTTCAGCTTCCTTTACTTGAGATTACAAATTGCTTTACAGGAATTTTTCTGGATATTAGCGTAGGAGTGGCTCACATGACAACAAAATTTAGTAGTCCTGCAGTGTCACAGTTGGTAGTGATGAAGACCAGCATGATTAACTTTAAAATGCGGCTATGTTAGTGACGCTGTAGCTTTTAAAGTATTTGTACAGATTAAATGCTCCTTACCCAAAATGATTGTGGCAAATGTGAATTTAGCATGTAAATGATGTGTATGTGTACACAATTAAAATGGAGTCGCTCAGATTTCACAAACCTCTGAAGTTTTGCTGTAGAGAGGAGGGATTTTCCCAATAGCCACATGCTTAGTGTGTGGGTTAAAAATAAAAACTCCTCTTGTCATACATCAAGAGATGTGGTGAGATATACCAAGGAAAGGAAGGCTTTAAATTTTTCTTATGATTGTCTTTCATTTTTCTTCATCTGTACTCAGGTTTTCTGAACTGCTCTTATCCTACCCATTTTTACATCTCTTAATAATTGGATATAGTTATGATTATTAGCAAGTGATTGCTGCATACCATAGCTCTGGGACGTTTATCTGTGCAGCTCGAACTGTGTGCCCATGTTTTCTCCTCTCTCCTAGCTCCTGCCACCCACCACCTTATCCTTCCTTCCATTGCTCCAGCATTTGTTGGACTTTTTCATCAGGTGACTCATGGGTTTCTATTTCTTTGGGCTAATACCCAGGAGGTTTGTTGAATGGTTTCACTCCTAGACCTTTATGTGTCTCCATTTCTTGGCTTTTGTTGTTTTTGGTTTGTTTGGGGCTAGTCCATGGTCCTGCCCCAACTTGTATGAATTTTCAGGACCAGCTGTTTCTCTTATTCTCTGTATGCTGGTTGTATACAAGAAATCTTTTAGCCATCAGCTTTTTCAATCATTTGGAGAGCCTCTGGAATTTTGGGGGTTGGACTGACTTTTTTTTTCTTTTTGGTTTGTGTATATAATCTTTCAATTGGAGAAATTTGCCAGCTTCTACCAAAGGAGCTTTTACTCCCTTTCTCTTTTTCTGATGTTTTATATGTGTCATATCAGGTTCTGAGGTATAAAGCAGCCAGATGCCCCACCCCATACTTCATTCTCAGCAGCTTGTCCAACAGAGCTGACCTGGTATAGCCATGGGTTCTAGACTGAAAGTATCCTTCCCTTAATATTGCATCAGTACTGCACATATACAGATGTTTTTCTTGTCATTATCCCCAGAAGAGTATAGTATATGATGTTTACAAAGCTTACATTGTATTAGATATTTCAGTACCTGGAGATATTGAAAGCACATGGAAGACTATATGTTTTATATGTCTGCTGTGCCATTTTATTGAAGGGACCTGAGTTTCTGCAGCATTTGCTCTCCATGGAGGTCCTAGAACTAGTCTCCTGTGGACATTATATAGCTGTATGCCAGATCCCAAAATGAGTGCAGCAGACACAATCCTTTGTACATCTAAGTAGCCAGAGCCCTCTATATATACCCTGCCCTTCCTCATTTGCTAAGGGAGAAGCCATGATTTGCGCAACCTTGCCCACTCACAGTGAGGTACACTGGACTCTGTGGGTGGCACCACAGGCCCTCTTTTGCTGCATCAAGCTTGTCCTTGCTCTCTTTGGCTTCATTGCTGCCCCCATCCAAACAATGCTGATTCCATTAGCATTCTGTGTCAGGCAAGAGAAAAACTAAGCTCTCAGGAAGCTCTGGAAAAGCCCAAATGAATGCATGTTTCATTCTCCTCCCACCCACCCAGAGACCACAGGCACTGCTGAGCCGTGCCAACTTGGAGCAATGCTTACCGCAGATGACTTGAAAGTCCGTCTGAACCCTTCCCGTGCATCTCATCTGAGCTGTGCTCGGACTCCTGAAGCCTTTAAATTGCTTTCTGAAGAGCTCAGATAGGTGTTTGATTTATAATTGATATAGAACTCTTATCTTAGTAAATGTGCCATTTCCTTTGCCTTAACTGCCCTTGCATGTATCCTGCACTCCTTGAACCTAGTAGAACAGCAGCCTCGTGAGTCTCTCCTGCTATTTCCTGGCTAAGGAGCTGCCTGTGGCCCTTGCAATCTGAGTGTCCTGCCCAGTTTGTTGTAGTTTTAGGTACCTCGTCAGCCATCGCTCTGCTTCTGCTTTCAGCAGTGATTATCCTGCAAACTACACGTTGGCTCTTTCTGCTAAGATGTCAGAATTTTTCCAAGCATTCCAATAGCTGTTTCCTGCTAGGTTTTTAGGTTCACTGAGAAATCTCCTGACTCAGGTGTTGTGACTTTTCAGGAATGTGCCCAGTGTGTAAGGTTACATTGGAATCCCTGTTTCATGTTTATGCCTGGTGCATTTTTCATATTGCTATTAAATAGAATTTTCTAAAAGATCTAAAAGTGTTCTTCAAATGCAGCTAAGCAGAAGGTACACCTACAGAGAAAGGTTATTTATGTGTCCTCCCCACCCCCATCTTTAAAAATGAAATGAGGTCCTTAGGGGCAGGGAGGAAGCCTTAGTCATCTTGACTGCAGAGGCAGCTAAAGAAATGCATATATGGGTTTGTTCAGTATAGCATTGGATTGTGACTCATCAGAGTTCTAGTACCTCCTTAGGACACAGTCCTCTGCATGAAAAAAAACAAAAACACAAACAGAACAAAAAACAAAACCAGAGAGCCATTTTCACTCAGTTCATTCTAGTAGACAGATTTGCAATTCCTTTGCTCCATTGCTTGAAAGGACACGTTTTGATGACTAATTTAGCCCTGTGCTTTTAAATCAGTGTAGGTGATCAGTGACTGAGAACATGTTGGTCACACAGTCCTGGGTTCAGACACTGATTTCTAAGTTCCTTTGTTGACTCTGGACAAGTTACTTAATCTTGTCTTAGTTTCCTTTGTTGTAAAGGAAAGGAGGATGTAATAGCAATACCTCAAGAATTAGGAAGGTTACATGGCGTAATATACATGCACTTCTAGTGTAGCATAGCACTGAAATTATTGTTGGTATGGAAAGAAACAGATACATTGTTAGTGGTTAAGTCACTATTTATCAGACATTAAGAATCAATAATTGGCACTCATAGTTATAATAGAAATATCTTGGATTCTCAAATATTTGCTATATACATTGAAATCTTAAGGATGCCCAGTTCTGAACACGAGGTTCTTCCCATGCACTGTGCATATGACCTGAGACATTGTTACACAGCACTTTGAGTGCTCTTCCATGCTGTGTCATGTGAGGCCACATGTAGGATTTTCTTCTCTACATCATGCTAGTCCTCAGAAATTAGGGTTTTAGCCTAATTTTAGCCTGGTTAAGATGACTTATTTCAGATTAGAGATGCTGACTATGAGTCTCCACTGGAAACAAAGAATCAGAGTTGCATAGGCAAATACAACTTCCTGCCACCACGCCTGGAAATCCTGGTCTGGTCACTTGAAATCAGATGAGCACAATAGTCAACAGTTTAAAGCAAACCTTTATGCTAAAGACAGGAGCATCCAAAAATAAGTGAGCATATATGTTTTACAGTTCCATTAATTTATTATTTTTACTTTATTTTAATTAATATGTGTGTATACATGTGACCTTGAGCGTGTGTGCATTGGAAGTCAGAGGACAACTTTCAGTAGGGTGGCCTTTACTGTCTTGCTGAAGTAGGGGCTGTGCTGTCGCTTCTTCTGCCATACTCTGGGTTGTTGGCTGCCGCCCACCTCACCGTGGGAATACTGAGGTAACAGCTGAGCTTAGGTTGCCGGGCTTTTGTGAGCAGCACTTTTACCTTGTGAGCCATCTCGCTGGCCTCCTGATTCCATTTCTATAAAACAAACGTGTAATGGCAGCCAGCAGAAGTGGCTCAGCGCAATGAAGAGCAGTCAGACAGGCTGCGGAGGAGCACAGGGAGATTTGGGGAGCTGTTGGGATGTCTTGCAATCTTACCCATGATTAAAACTTTACTGAGTTGTACTCTAGCAATGAATATGGGATGCTGTGTAAGTAATAGGCATTTATGAGGTAAATGCAGTAATCTGCTGACCATTTGTAGATAGCTGGTACTAAACATAAAAGCATGTAACAGCCCAAATTCAGCCTCCAAAACAGGGCCTGAAAGCCAGAAGTAAATGAGGCTGGCTGCGGCTGGCTAATGAAACCAAGAACACTTGTGTCTGCTGCGAAGGAGCACTTAGTAAGCTCAGGACAGTTTGCTTAGAGTCTAAAGACATTTTTTAAAATACCCTTACTAGTGCAAGGGTGCGGTCCTTCATGACAGGGAGGTCAAGGCGGCAGGAACTCAGAGCAGACAGTCACAGTGTAGCCACAGTCAGGAAAGAGAGGGGCGCTCACTGACGCTCAGCTCCCCTCTCTACTCACACAGTCTGGGCTCTTAGACATGGAATGGCACCACCCATAGTGGATGACTCTTCCCACCTCACCTAACACAGTCGAGATAATCCCCCACAGGCATGCTCAGAGGTCCAGCTCCTAGGTGATTTCTAGATTCTGTCAAGTGACAGCACTCAGCATCACAGCAAATCAGTGCCTTACAGTACACTGTAGGATGTTTCTGTGTCTGCCCATTAGAATAATATAGTAACGAACCCGGATCACCAAGAAAAATACTAAATCATAGTCTGTCTGTACTTAGAGTGTTTTTATGCCAGAATTATTCAAAAATAGCACTACACCGTATAAAGGATTTAAGAATCTGAGAAACTGTGAACGTGTATCCTTAGGTTTGCACACACACACTTACATATGATATAGAATGTTCCAAAGACATTTGCATGGATAACTCTGTTTTCTTAGACCTGTGCTGCAGAGTAAAATTTTCTTCTGAAATAGATTCATTTTAAACAAGATGTCAGTAACCCTTTGGTGGAACTGATCATTAATTCTCTCTTTCTCTCTTTTGTTCGTTTTGTTTTGCTTTTCAAGACAGGGTTTCTCTGTTTAACAGCCTTGCCAGTCCTAGGACTGGATTTGTAGTCCAGCCTGTCCTTGAACTCACAGAGATTTGTTTCCCTCTGCCTTCTGAATGCTGGGATTAAAGGCGTATGCCACGCCCCCCCCCAAGCATCATTCTTAAGTAAGTGAAATCTATTGGTAATTCTACAAACACATTGAATGTTTCTGGATACACTGTAGTTTCTAAAAGATTTAGATATGTGTATAATATTTTTCTGTAAATAAAAATATATGAATGTATATAGTTCTTAGTAAAGTGTTTAGGAAGAGTTTTCTGTATAAGTGATAAGATGAAAATCAGTATCAAGGTACTCCTGACTCACTAGAGTAGAGAGAGCATCATGTAATCAGTTGTCGGTGTGGAAAGCACCTTCGTATCGCATGCCTCAGCACACTGAGCATTAAGGATCTGTAGTGGCAGTGTGGCGTGGCACTAATAAGCCTGTAGGACTCTCTGTGCTGACAGTTCTGTATAATACCAGTGACCTTTTCAAAATAAGTTTTGTTGTATATGTTGCCATCCAACTCAGGAGAAAGTATTAGTGGAATCATTGTAGAAATAATTGTATAGCATATATTACTTATTCCCAAGAATAGATTTCACTATGACCTGCATCTATGTATGTCCTTAAGTTTGGTCATTTTTCAGCCCCTGTTGCACTCTCCATCCCTCTGTCTTGCACTGAAACCCTTCTTCCCAAAAGAGTCCCCTTAGTTCCCCACTCCCTGTTTTTAGTCAGGCTCTCAGTCTATAACCCAGGCCACCTTTGAACTTGTGGCAACTCTCTTGCCTCAGCCTCCTAGGTGCTGTAATTAGAGCCATTTGCCACCATATTAGGTCCATTTTGAGTGAAATTGCTCAGTGGTCATTTGCTTATTAGCCATTGTAAGTGCCAGGTATTGTGTTAGCCTCTAGTGCTTTAAACCAACAGCCAGTACTATCTGGCAGCCTTTTTAAGTGTTTCTCTTTTTTCCTTAGAAGCAGTACTATGCGACCAGCTCTGAGGACGGGGAAAATAGGATATTGAATGGAATTTACCATCACAGCATTTGATTTTCTGTTTTACTGGAATTTATGTGGTTTCACTTTTTGAAGATTGTTGATATATGTGTTTGTGACAAGTCAGGGGAAGTACTTAAATATAAAAATAACCTTTGGTAGCTGTGTATGGTGGCCCACACCTTTAATCCCAGCAGGAAGACAAGTGGATCTCTATGAGTTCAAGGCCAGCCCGTTCTACATAGCAAGTTCCAAGATAGCCAGAGCTATATAGTAGAAAGATCTTATCCCAAAAATCTATATTTGTATCTATACCTACCTATAGATAACCTATGGCAACAGTAGCCATATATGTGTTATATTTTTATTTATCTGTTTATTTGTAAAATATAAAACTATGCTTATTTATAAAATACCCTGTGTTATATGTGAAATATGATGTAATATTTCTGAGTATTATATTCCTTCAGGATAAGAATGTAAACATATGCCCAGCCCTAGTACTGGGCTTACAGTGTCATAGGGTATGTGTGCCTGTGTTCAACCTAACTCTATGGTGTAACTAAATCTCTCCGACAAACAGTGCAGCAGCCATGGTCTCTGTAGCAATTCTCTGTATTTGCTGGTGTTTAGTAATGTCAGACTTATTAAACTTTGCCAACCTGAGGTTTTTATTTATAATTACTGCTCTATTTTAAGTGCCTTGTTATATTTATCTATATAATATGAGCCTATTTTTACAAAGTATATAAATTTCTGTCCTTCCTTTGTGATTTTCCTAGATTCTTCTCTTTGATTTCAGATTTCCTCTTTGATTTCTACCATGACTGTTTACCTTGTGTCTTCTGTGTAGCATGATATATCTATGCTTGGCTAACTTCTATTCAAGAATCTAAAGAAGAGATAGCCTAGAGTTTAGCAGGTTAATACTTTAAACAGATATTTTTGTCCCTGCGAATGATTTCTTGTCTTGATTCTGTCCATCATAGTCTTTGTTTTCCCTGAAGTTTTTTTCTGAGACACTGTGTGGTTGCTGGATGATTACCACACTCTTGGCCCATATATATACAGCCACCAAAACTAGATAAGATGGATGAAGCCGAAAAGTGCATGCTGAAATGGACCCGATATAGAACTCTCCTGAGAGGCACAGTCAGAGCATGTTCAATACAGAGGTCAATGCTAGCAGCAAACCACTGAACTGAGAACAGGACCCCCTTGGGGAGAATTAGAGGAAGGATTGAAAGAGCTGAAGGGGCTTGCAACCCCATATGAACAACAACGCCAACCAGCCAGAGCTTCCAGGGACTAAACCACTACCCAGAGATTATACATGGACTGACCCAGAGCTCCAACTGCATAGGTAGCAGAGAATAGACTTGTTGTGGCACCAGGGGAAGGGGAAGCCCTTGGTCCTGCCAAGGTTGTACCCCCAGTGCAGGGGAATGTCGGAGTTGGGGGGGAGCAGTAAGGGGGATGGATGGGAGGAACACCCATATGGGGGATGGGGAGGGAATGGGGGGCTTATGGACCAGAAACCGGGAGAGGGAATAACATTTGAAATGTAAATAAAAAAAATATATCTAATAAAAAAATAAAATTTCAAAAAATAAGTCTAACAGAAAAAAAAAGTGTATTTAGCATTTAGGCTCAGCTGTAATGCTCAGAGCTCAGGGGGCCTGACAGCTACAGAAGGGTGCTTATTGTAGAGTTAATGGGATTTCCCCCAGAGAAGTCTAATGTCTCCTATCAGGAAAGGTAAAGTGGAGATCTCCATCTCCTTGTTTCTAGAATGCCACCTCTACCTTCAGAATGCCTGTGTTCCTTCAGTCTCTGCTCCTTTCTCTCCAGTGTGCTGAACTTAGTTCTCCCAGGAGAGGATGAGGAGTGAGGTGGGTGCTTGGCTGTGGCTTGTGTAGGTTTTTGCCTAATCACCTTCCAGAACTGTCTGGTGCCACGTTTGGAAATTTAATTAGTCAGATGGGAGGAGAATATAATCAGAAGTAATCACTTTAGTAATTTCTCCCATTTTATCATCAAAATTATGCAGCAAGATAGGCAAAATCGTAGCCTAATATTTTAAAGGGGGGGTCAGTTTAAGCTTCTTCAGTGTCCTTAGATCGTAGACTGTCACTTATTTCTGTCCCCACCTGTCTCCTAAGGCTTGTTACACCTGTGTATACCTCAAAGGTGGTTGAGTTGGGTGCTTTGGCACTGGTAAATAATAGATTGTGTTTATGATGAAACTGGTTTATGTGTTTATTACTAGAAACTCCTCTGTTGTCTCAATATTAGTGTAGACAGAGTCTTATGTATATTTTATTTTCTGTTGTGAACAGGCGACATCTTTTAGCTCCTAGTCCTTTGAAGAGATACTTCAAAATAACTTTGGTCTCAAATCAAAATTAATTTTTGGTTTTATAGAAAGTAACTTTTTATACATATTTTCATCATTTTATGTATCTAGACTGAATTTTTTTAGGAATATGACTCACATAGGGAAAAAGCTGGAAAAGAATATTATGTTCATTTTTTAAAGCTAAATGTTAGAATTATATATATTTTGAAATTGGTTCGAATTCAGCTGGGCACAGTATCATACAGCTTTGTAAACAGCTCCAAAGCCACTGGCAAGGCTGCTTTTTTGTAGGAAGTGGTAATTCCGTACCACAGTCCCCGTGCAGAGCAGAGTGCCCCTCTGTCTTTCCTGCTTAGTAACGTCAGTACCACTTTGGAGAACGTGAGTTTTCATCCTGCTCAGCTCTGTTTGTGTAGAGCTAGGACTGCGGTGTGCCATTCCAGGAGCGTACACTGAGCTGCTAAGCCAGGCAGGGGCATGTGCTCATTTCAGGAAACAGGAAAAGGATACTGTCCTGAAAAGTAGAAGGAGTAGCAGACCACAGAATGCTTAGCTGACAAAGCTGCCTGCTACCAACCTGATGTTCGACGTTCCTAACTGAAATGAACGGTGGAAAGAGAACCAACAGAGAGATTGTTCTTTGACCTCTGTGTGCTTGGGCATGCTGGTGTATACAATCACACACACACAAAGATGTAAAAAAAAAAATACTTGAAGCAGTCTTAATGTGAGGTTTTTGAAATTCAGCATTTCCTATCTTTATTTGATATGCTTTTATGATTACCTATTTCCCATTGTGGTTGCTATGTGAACAGGGTATCATGAACTTCCTAAGTGTCTTGAGTATTTTCTTCAGTGTTTGCTGAATAAATGACATTCTACCAGCAGAACACTGTTAAAAGGCAGGGTACCTCTTGTCCTCAAGTCTGGTGTCTTCTTTCACTTTTTTTACATATAATAGACCCATCCATTCCCATCCATTCTCAAGGGCATTCTGCTTGAGCTCTACTTCTGATCCCACAGACACAACTGAGTACAAATCAGATCAGAGTACAGAGCAGTGCCTGATAGGCCATACCATTCCTTATGTGGCTTCCTAAGTAACAGCGAGAAAACATGCAGTTTCCTTAGTAGAAAAAATAATGATTTTTTTAAAGGAAAAAAAAATCAGCATTCTAGCCTGCACATGTGCTCCATGTACTTTGAGGCTAAGTCTCATCACTACCTTATAACCATGCATTCCTTCAGTTAACTCCTGCCTCCCCAAAAGCTGGCAGGCCAAGGAGCTGGGCACCACAGAGAGGGCTCTTGATGTTAAAACACAAGTCCAAAGTTAGGCTCCTCTCTTTCAGCCTCACTGTGCCTAACCCTTTGGGACCAGTTCTACTGCCTTCTTCCCTAGCCCTCCACTTCTGGCTGTCACCACACTGCCTGACACTACCGCCCAGTCTTTATTTTGAGGCCATAACTACATGGAAAGGAGCTAGGTAATATCAAACTGTCTTTCAGTGTTTTTGTCATTATTGTTGGTTTTGTTTTAAGCAGTACACAATGCGTATTAGGCAAAAGGAAATTATAGAAGTAAACTGAAAAACTAATAATGTTGGTGTAGACGTTTTATCCTTCTAGCCTTTGAGACTTACAGGATTGGAAGTTTACTTGGGGAAAATGTTTAAGTATAGAGGAAATGGAGAAGTTTAATTATATGACTCATTTACTTGATTATAAGTAAAAACCTGATTGCTTAGAAGGAACAAAAGGTGGAAAATTATATGTTAAAAGATCAACATTGATATTATGTTGAATTCTGGATTAAGTATTATTAAAGTCTAAATTACAAAAGTAAACAGACTACTCTGGATCCATGATTGAAAAGTATCTAATTCCTAGCAGAATGTGCTAGCATACGCCTTTAATTCCAGGATTAGGAAGCAGAGGCGAGCAGGTCTCCTGAGTTCAAGGCCAGTCTGGTCTGCACAGTGATGCAGGCCAGCCAGGGAGAGCTGTAGATGGGGTAGGGTGGGGTAGGGTGGGTAGGGTGGGGTAGGGGTAGGGTAGGATAGGGTGGGGTGGGGGTGGGGTGGGTGGGGTGGGTAGGGTAGGGTGGGGTATTGTGGGTGGGGTGGGGTGGGATGGGTAGGGGTAGGGTGGGGTGGGAATAGAATGCTCAGTTCTTACCCATTTGGATACCATTGTGCCAGAACCCTGTGAATATTGAGTTTGTGCGTCATGTGGTGTCTTTTCAAAGCAAAAATTACTTTGATTTTAAAGTCAATTTCTGTACTGTGTTTTAAGGACAAGATGTAGTAGACTCTCTCTGACTTGCTGGTTTACTGGTGCTCACTCTGAAACTGGCAGCTCTGCCTGCTTTGGCGTCAGCTTCTATTAAGTTGCTTCTATCTCCTGGCAAGGACGCTGGTGTCAGCCATGCCAACTTGGATCCAGTTCTGAGGTTTCCCTACAGGAAGCAAAATACTAAAATCACTATGAGGAGAAACCATCCTTCTCCAGTTATTAAAGCATGTCATTAAAACTGACAACAGATTTCTGTGGTCTGATGACGTGGGACTTACAGGCTCTGTATATTGCAAGCATTTCTTGTCCGTACCAAGCCAGCAGACACAGAACAAGTTTAAAGGAAAGATCGAGTCCTTGACCTCTGGCGGAAATGGCCCAGTGTGTTTCTGTGCTGTCTGCTGCTGCTTGGCTCAGTTCTGGAGACTGCACAAGTATAAACGGCTGCTGGCTTCCCACTCGAGTGAGCAGTGAATGGGACTTCCCTTTTGAAAGACATGAGTGCTGGCCTTTAAGTACATTGAATATTTTTTGTTAAACTTGAAGAAATTTTATATATTATAATTGACCGATTGTATATTGAATGTGCCATCTTAGTTATAGGATTTATTTTCCCTACTTCATTACCAGTATAACAAAATGGCTTTAAAATATACCTAAGTGAAAATGCTCTTTCTAGGATCACTGTGCTAGTATCCCTGGTTATTTCAAGTTCACTGTGTTTAGGAGTTGAATTTTATCTATTCCAGGTGATTAATTGGGATTAGACACAGCTAATCTAAACAGTCATTTATAAGCAAAATCAATAGATTTCAGTTTGGGGGTGTTTGTGCTTGTTTCTTCTTCAGAAAGAATTCACTTGTTCACTTTTCTTAAAAGCATCTTTCCCATTTCATTGAGGCAGATTTGGAAGTCAGACCAGAAACTTCAGGCTGTACTACGATGGAAAGCACTTTGTTGGGGAGAAACGCTTTGAGTCCATCCACGATCTGGTGACTGATGGCTTGATTACTCTCTATATTGAAACCAAGGCAGCAGAATACATTGCCAAGATGACGATAAACCCAATTTATGAGCACATAGGATACACAACCTTAAACAGAGAGCCAGCATACAAACAGCACATGGCAGTCCTGAAAGAGACACATGATGAGAAAGAGGCTACAGGCCAGGATGGGGTGTCAGAGAAAAGGGTAAGCTATCATCAACAACACTTGTTTTTGTCTGTTGGGAGTCCTTGGAAAGAGCCCCTGTGCCCGAACTTCCCACAGTGCTTTCAGAAGGTCCTTGTAATGCCTGGGTCTGTGGGGATGAGCATTGTATGTCTCTCGTGTATCTGATTAAAGTGCACCAGCTGTGTAGTTCTGCTGCTGCTTGTGTCCCTTTAAGGAATCATCTTCAACTTTAAAAACAGGTTGGAAAATGGCCCAGTAACAGAAGTTAAGAGGCTTTGTCAGGAGCATAACTTATGGCCAAGAAAGACAGATACACCTTATAAAGGAACTGGGGGATTACATAAGAATCTTTTGTTTTCTTTAAAGGGAGTTTATAAGTAGTTCTGTTTTTAACAATGTTATTTATTTTAATACACATGATTTAATTTGTCAGTAGCTATTACACTACTATGAGAATCAGCCAGCCTTGAGTGGGAGGATGTATCCCTTAGTGTTAAGGAATTAAATCAGAAGGATTTACTTTCCTTTAATTGTAAAATAGTTTACATTTTCAGTTGTCATATTTTAGTCATGATATATTTCAGAATAACATGAAAAGTTTTAATCCTTTGGTGTCGAGATCATTTTCCCTTGTTGCCCTTCTTCCTCACCCTTTCTTGGGAAAAGGGAATGTCGTGTTGTTATGCTTTATGTGGGGTCAAGTTAAAGGAGCGGTTTCTGTTTTAGATGAAGCATGTTCCTGCATCTGGGTCTGCAGGAGTCTCTAGTGGCTACGTGGGTACAGAAAGGTTTAAAGCCTGGCTTCTGTCCACAGATTTGTAAACTGGTCACTCTGTGTCTTGTTGCGGGGCAAGTGGGAAAGTGTGTGTAACCCCTTCCCTCAGTGCCTGGCTGGCAGTAACCCTGCGATGTAGGCTCTGTCTGTGACCTGAGCATACAGCAACGTAAGATTGTTTTGCTGTGAGTTGGCAGGAGATGGAAATTTAGTCTTCGTTGTCCAGCCCAAATTTTGGATTCTGGCCCATCTTAGCTCAACTGGTGTTCCATAACTACAGAGAAATGAATATTTTAAATCATTGGCTCTTGAAATTTTGCTTTAAATATGGTCTTTCCTATATTTATATTTGCCAGGAGCTGAAAATCTTGTGTTGAGTTGCCAAAATTTAAAATCCCAAATTTGTGCTCCGTTGAATAGTGCCCTCTCCATCTCCTTCCCGCTGTTGCTTTCACCTTTTCTTATTTCACCTGTGGCGTTCCCAGGACCGTCTGCACAGTCTACATCTAACAGTGGTGCTTAGCAGCCTGCTAGACATTTCCATTTCCATTCCTGAAATCCTTAAGTCTTTCCAAGTCCATCAGCCTGATGGTAAACTTTGCTAGTGCATATGTTACTTTCCATCTCAGGAACGTGAGGTGATGACACTTAGGTACTTGAACTTAGGCTAGTTATTTAGCTGACAGGCCCTGGCATGTCCCTTGTATAAGGTAGAAATGGCAATCCCAGTGGCAGGAGAGGAGCCTGAAATGAGCATCACCTACAAGATCCTCACTGCTCTGATTGTTTTCCTGAATTCTTTTTTTTTTTTTTTTTCCGGAGCTGGGGACCGAACCCAGGGCCTTGCGCTTCCTAGGTAAGCGCTCTACCGCTGAGCTAAATCCCCAGCCCCCTCACTGCTCTGATTGTATTCTGACCATACTGTTTGTCAACCTCCCAGGACTCTCTTGGGTTAAGCAGCAAGTAAAACGTGTTTATAGAAGATAGTTACCGGGAAGTATCTCTCTGCAGTGGTACATCATCGAGGATCATTTAAAAATTACACTTTGCTCGAACCGCATGCATCTTAAATAGAGTTGACTTAGAACTCTTACTGAAAAATAGATTAATTTTATTTATAGGTTTCATCCAACAAGACAGGGAAAATGACCTATTCAACAGCTTGAAACATTGACCCCCTGTCTGAGCATTTGTAAGGAAAAGTAATCATGCTTAATTAATTCAAGATAAATAGTGACACAAAAGTGGTTTTATAAACACTGTAATGGATCTTTAGTAGTTAAATCCCTTCCTTGCCCAGGATTTCTTACATAAAAAGCAAAAGGTGTTGGTTTTGCAGAAACTGGAGTAGTGCTATGGGCTGGATGCTGGTGCTGACATTGGAAGCTGGGTACTGCAGACATGAACTTAATGTTTCCACATGAGGCCACTGTTCATTTCTGTGAGGACGCTTTCATATTCAACACGAGTGCTGGGCTCGGCTCTTCAGTGCTGTGTCATGAAGCAGAGAGAACACAGAACTAAGAAGTGTCCTGGAGCCTCTTGACAGGTGAAAGTTGTAGCTATCTTCCAACTCTCAGGCTTCAGCCTGAGAGAAGAGGTTCGCAGAAAAAGCGGAATTGCACAGAATTCCAGTAAAAACACATAGAAAGATTCAGTGCTCAAATAAATTAAACAAAATTTACACTTTTAAAATTAGTTTCTTTTTAGTTGGTTTTCAGTGGTGACCTAAGGTGATTGCAGCTCCCAGGTAGTGCTCCGAAGACTCCTTGAGTTTCCGGCTGTTGTTAAGAAATAGTTTTGGAAAATAATGCTTCATGTAGTGCCTGTTGGTAAACATTGGAATGGTGGTTGCTCTGTTTTAGACTTGAAGGGTAAGAACCCCACATGTGTGATTGCCGTGGTCCTTAGCTGTCAGTTCTGTCCTGAGCTTCTGTCAACAGTTCAGTCTGTGCGTTTGCTGTGTGGTTTCATGGCCATGCACACTTTAATGGCCACTGCATGGATTGTTGCACAGGGTGTGTGATGTATTTTCATGGCTATGAGTATTGTTGCCACAGGAAGTGAATCTAAGCCAACTCTTGTTCCTAGGAAACCTGGTAGCCTATTGTAATGGCCACAATTTTCCTTCCAAGTGATAACTATGATATTTTTCTCATTTACTACTCAACACATTTTCTGAGCTTGGAAAAATAATTGTAAACAAGAAAATTAAAGCACTGTATCACATAGAATGGGGAAGAGGCAGCATGTGAGGGAGCCAGACTCTTCTCTTCTACAGTGGCTTCATTTAGTCATCCAGGCTGGAGAGGGGCCCAGTTTATTCGTAACCTCTATTTCTCTTGGAACTGAATTTGAATAGATTCTTGTTCCAAGTAATAAATATATGTGTGTCTGTACAGATCATGGACCAATAGGTTCACTCAGTAGTTTTTATGATAATTTTATACTAATTAAATTACTAATTTATTAATTTTAAGTCTTTTGGAAAACATGCTGTTGAAAATATTTCTTATAAACATTAGTAATATAAACTGACAAATAAACCATATAATTTGCATTTCATAAACAACACCGTGAGCCAAGACATAATCTACACAGAATGTCCTTAGTTTTGGATCAGTTATCTGAACATCCGCCTTTTCACATGAGGATGCCTCTGATGGCAGGGGTGTGAAAACGTCAGCAAGCTAAACTGTACCCTTCTCACAAACATTGTCTCTTTCTCTCCACACACATCTGTATATACATACGCGTATATATGTGTGTATGTATTCCTTTCTCTAAAGAAGCTTAGAATAAATGTAGCACCTTACATGTTGCCATGAGTTTGATTTTAAGGAATTTCTTTTGTATTGAAATTTATTTTAAAAGACTTTTAGGATTACCAAACTACATACATTTAACATTGAAATATAATTGATATACTGCTAAAAGTTATCGTTTACTACTAGAACCTTTGGATACCTCTGTAAACATCCAATTCTTTCCTTGGGACAGCCTGAGGGGTGTAGGTGATCTGGTGTTGCTAATTGGCTTTTTTTTTTTTTCCACTGTGCTTAAAAGGAATGTAGCATATTATCTATAGCTACACAGGTTCAATTTAAAAATCAACAGACTGGCTGTGTATAAACTTAATCTTAAATAACATAATTATTCACACTAGGAGAATAGCATGAAGCAAGCTTTAGAAGCCATTCTGTCAGCGCTTGCCTAGCAAGAGCAAGGCCCTGGGTTCGGTCCCCAGCTCCAGGAAAAAAAAAAAAGAAAAGAAAAAAAGAAGCCATTCTGTCTGTCTGTCCTCCCTCCTCCCTCACCCCTGCCTCCATATTCTTTGGCCCAAACCCTGTCATTCCTTTTTCTTATATCTGTTTAAGCTACTCTTTTTTTTTTTTTTTTTTACCTTGCATGGGGCTGGAGAGATGACTCAATGGTTACAAGCAGTGACTGCTTTTCCAGAGGTCCTGGGTTTGATTCCTAGCACCCACACGATAGCTTACAAACATCTGTAACTCCAATCTCAAAGGATCTAGTGCTCTCTTTCAGCTTCTGTGAATACTGAATATACAGTGTCTTAGCTAGGGTTTCTATTGCTGTAATGAAGCACCATGACCAAAAAGCAAGTTGGGGTAAAAGGGTTCATACTTTTATATTGCTGTTCATCATTGAAGAAGTCAGGACAGGAATTCAAATAGAGCTGGATCCTACAGGCAGGAGCTCCTCCAGGGGCCATGGAGGGGTGCTGTTTACTGGCTTGCTCTACATGGCTTGCTCAGCCTGCTTTCTTATAGAACTCAGGACCACCAGTCCCGGATGGTACCATTCACAGTGGGCTGGGCCCTCCCCCACTGAGAAAATGCCTTACATCTGAGTCTCAAGGGAGTATTTCCTCAATGAGGCTTCTTCCTCTTTGATGACTCTACTTTGTGTCAAAACCAGCCAGTACTCAAGAGCACACAAAGGCAATGTTTTCATGTCGTGAGCTGGCCTTACTCCTGCTTCTCCTTAGTGCAGGATTGAGTGTGTATGGCACCGGGTCCTGAGTTTCATCTTCCTCCTCTTCTTTCTTAGCCCTGCCTTCGGCCACCTCAGACTCCACAAATTTACATTGTAGCTTTTCAAGGATCAGCTCAGTTTCAGAGGTGAGCACTCTTTCACAGAACTCCAATGTGGTAGGGTTGCTCACTACCAAGCTCATGATGTCTAAGAAAGCTACAACTTCTGCATAGAACTTCGAATAGTGTTTTGTCCTCTGTAACATACTTTGCTTAGATAGCACAGTTGTTTGTTTTCCAGGAGCCTGTGTGGTCAGTGTGTATCAGTTAAGTGGTCCTGAACAAGCCTTTAGCCTTAACCTTCCTAGATGTCAGTTCATCCCAGTGATAGCTTATAGATGTCACTAGATGCCATTGCACTAATTAGTATGAAACTGCTTTTTAGATTTGTTGATTTTATTTTATGTGTATGGGTATTGTGCTCTCATATATGCCTGAGCATTATATTCCTGCTTGATGCCTGCAGAGTTTACAGTCTCCTAGAACTGAGTTACAGACAGTTATAAGCTGCAGTGTGGGTGCTGGGAATCAAATCTGGGTCCTCTGGAAGAACAATGAGCACCCTTAACCACAGAACCATCTCTCTGGCCCCAAGTAGATATATTTCCATGAGAATTTCTATAATGTGGTCTTCCTTGAAAATGTAAAACACTAGCTTCATGGATCATTATGGCTCTCTTAGGTCAGATCAGCCAGAGTCAGATGCCTAGGTACTAGATAAACCCCAGCCTACACTACAAACACAGCTTCAGGTTTCTCTGGGAAATATTTCTATGTTCTAACTGTCCTTTATGTTCACAAAAACATCCAAAGTCTTGTAATTGCTTCATCCAGAAAGTAGAGCTTCTCTCTTAGTAAACAATATGGTGAATAACTCTTGTCTTAGGGTTTTACTGCTGTGAAGAAATGCCATGACTGCAGCAACTCTTCTAAAGAAAAACATTTAAAGTGGATGGCTTACACTTTTTGAGGTTTAGTCCATTATTGTCCATAGTGGGAAGCCTGGCATTCAGACAGACACGGTACTGGAGACCAAGCTGAGAGTTCTACATCTGTATCCACAGGCCTTGAAAAGTGGCTGAAACACACTTCTTTCAAAGGCCACAACTCCAACAAGGCCACATCCTACTAGTGCCACTCCCTATGGATCTATGGGAGCCATTTTCATTTAAACTACCACATTCCACTCCCTGGCTCCCATAGGCTTATAGCCATATTATATTGAAAAATGCATTAGTTCTACTTCAAAAATTCCCAAAATCGATCACAGTGTGAGCACTGTTTAAAGGTCCAAAGTTCAGAGTCTCTTCTGAGACTCATGTAATCTCTTAAATGTAATCCCCTATATAATCAAAGTCAAAAAGCGTATCACATACTTGTAACATATAATGGCACTGGCTATACATTCCAGGTAATGGTAGGAATGGGAGAAAAGGGAGCATAGTGAGGAAATAATGAACCAAAGCAAGACCAAAAACCAGCTGGGGAAACTCAGAAAACCACATCACCATGTCTGAAGTCACAGCACTCTTCAGGCCTCCAACCCCTTTGTGAACCACAACGCACTGCTCTCTCTCGGGCTGGTTCCACTCCCTGTTGGCAGCTTTCCTTGGCAGTATCCCATGCTCTGCCTCTCTGTCATCTCAGGGTCCTCAGAGCAATCCAGATTTCGTCTTCCCAGCCTCATGTAATGGCCTGTCTAGGCCTCCGTGCAGGGACACCCCGACACAGGCTCGGACTCAAGCACTTTCCTTTGTTGAGGAGGGGATTTCCCTAACCCTGTTCTTCCGTCCTTGAATCTAAACCAGAGGCACATGGCCAAAGACAAAACACTGTTCTTTCTAGGGCTGGAACATGGCCCCTTGCTTGAATAATCTTCTTTTTTTCCATTTTCATGTTTTCTATGAGTTTCTTCATTGCCTAAGCTTGGCTGTTCTTGAACTGTCTCTGTAGACCAGGCTGGCCTTGAACCCAGAGATCTGCCTGCCTCTGCCTCTGGAGTAGTGGGGTTTAAAGCATGCATCACCACACCTGACTCTGAGATTTTCTTTTCTATTTTTAAATTGGATATTTTTAATTTACATTTCCATGTTATCCCCTTTCCCCCCTCTCCATACCCTTCTCCCTCCCCCTGCTTCTATGAAGATGCTCCCACTCCACCCACCCACTCCTACCTCAACACCCTGGCATTTCCCTATACTTGGGAAATAAGCCTTCACAGGAACAAGGACTTTCTCCTGTTGATGCTGGACAATGCCATCCTCTGCTACATATGCAGCTGGAGCCATGGGTCACATATTCTTTGGTTAGTGGTTTAGTCCCTAGGAACTCTGGTTGGTTGGTATTGTTGTTCCTATGGGGTTGCAAACCCCTTCAGCTCCTTCAGTTCTTTCTCTACCTCTTCCATTGGGGTCCCCTTGTTCAGTCCAATGGTTAGCTACAAGCATCATCATCTGTATCAGTAAGGCTCTAGGAGAGCCTCTCAGGAGACAGCTAAATCAGACTCCTGTCAGCAAGCACTTCTTGGCATCAGCAACAGTGACTGGGTTTGGTGGCTGTATATAGGCTGGATCACCAGGTGGAGCAGTCTATGGACGACATTTCCTTCACTCTCTGCTCCACACTTTGTCTCCATATTTCTTCCTGTGAGTATTTTTGTTCCCCCTCTAAGAAGGACTGAAGCATCCACATTTTGGTCTTCTTTCTTCTTGAGCTTCATGTGGTCTGTGGATTGTATCTTGGGTAATCTGAGCTTTTGGGCTAATATCCACCTATCAGTGAGTACATATCAGGTGTGTTCTTTTGTGATTGGGTTACCTCACTCAGGATGATATTTTTTTAGTTCCATCCATTTGCCTAAGAAATTCATGAAGTCATCGTTTTTGATAGCTAAGTAGTACTCTATTATGTAAATGTACCACATTTTCTGTATCCATTCCTCTGTTGAAGGACATCTGGGTTCTTTCCAGCCTATGGCTATTATAAATAAGGCTGCTATGAACATAGTGGAGCATGTGTCCTTGTTATACGTTGCAACATCTTTTGGGTATATGCCAGGATTATATAGCTGGGTCCTCAAGTAGTACTATGTCCAACTTTCTGAGCAACCTCCACCAGACTGATTTCCAGAGTGGTTGTACCAGCTTACAATCCCAACAACAATGGAGGAGTGTTCCTCTTTTTGTTTTGCTCTTTGCCCCCTTTAGTAGGGTTATTTGATTCTCTGGAGTCTTAACTTCTTGAGTTCTTTGTATATATTGGATATTAGCCCTCTATCGAATGCAGGATTAGTAAAGATCTTTTCCTAATCTGTCAGTTGCTGTTTTGTCCTAATGATGGTGTCCTTTGCCTTACAGAAGTTTTGCAATTTTAGAAAATCCGTTTGTTGATTCTTGATCTTAAAGCATAAGCCTTTGGTGCTCTTTTCAGGAAATTTTCCCCAGTGCCCATGTGTTCGAGGCTATTAGTTCGAGGCCACTTTCTCTACTATTAGTTTGAGTGTATCTGGTTTTATGTGGAGGTCCTTGATCCACTTGGACTTGAGCTTTGTACAGGGTGATAAGAATGAATAGATTTGCATTCTTCTACATGCTGACCTCCAGTTGAACCAGCACCAATTGTTGAAAATGCTGTCTTTTTTCCATTGGATGGTTTTAGCTCCTTTGTCAAAAATCAAGTGACCATAGGTGTGTGGGTTCATTTCTGGGTCTTCAGTTCTATTCCATTGGTCTACCTGCCTAACTCTGTACCAAGACCATAGAGTTTTTATCACTCTTGCTCTGTAATACAGCTTGAGGTTAGGGATGGTGATTTCCCCAGAAGTTCTTTTATTGTTGAGAATAGTTTTCACTATCCTCAGTTTTTTGTTATTCCAAATGAATTTTCAAATTGCTCTTTCTAACTCTGTGAAGAATTGAGTTGGAGTTTGTTTTGATGTGGATTGCATTGATTTTGTAGATTTTCTTTAGTTCCTTCTCACAAGTTGGAAACTTACCTGGCTGGGATCTTGCCTTGAGGTCACTACTCTCTTTATTTCATTTAACATCAGGCTTTTCTTTCATCTGTTTATCTCCTTGAACACTTGATTTATCTCCATTCCTCTTCTTGGTGCCCCCCCTTTCTCCTCAAACCATACATTTTGTATTTTTCCCTATTCACCTTGCTTCTTTTCATTATAGATTTCATAAGTGAACATTAGTAACCAAATGACAGAGTCAGTACTAGGCTGTTTTGAAATTCCCTCTGCCATTTCAACGAATCTAAAACTCTTCAATATAACCTTAGGCAGACTTTTTTGGACAAGAACAGAAAACAGCCACATTCTTCACAATATACCTTAAGAACAATCTCTAGGCCACATACTAGCATTCTTCTCCTCTGAAACTTTTTAAGCCAGGCCCCCACATTTCATATCATCCTCAGCACCACAGTTCCTACATCCATGTTTAAGCCCCACTTAAAGAGTTAACTGTTTTTTCTAATCTGAAATCCCAAATCACATTGGTCCAAAGAAAAGCACCATCAGTATGCCAGTCCCTAGTAGCAACTTCTCTCTTTGGATTTTGTTGCTATGAAGAGACATCATGACCATGGCAACTCTTATAAAGGAAAATGTTTAATCAGGGCTGACCTATGATTCAGAGGTTTATCCTGGTTTTGTCCATGGAAGGAAGCACAGTGGCCTGCAATTAGACATGGTGCTGGGAAGGGAAATAAGAGTTTCGATCTAGATCTGGAGGCAGCAAGAAGTGACTGAAACTTACTTTCTCCAACAAGGCAACTCCTTCTCCAACGAGACCATGCCTCCTTATAGTGCCATTCCTTATGGACTTATGGGGGCCATTTTTATTGAAACCACCACACTTTTATTTATCTCCAATGGTGCCTGGGAAATTGTTTGAGTCTCATCTGTCCTTCCATTTTATTACCCACAGAAAAGAAAGCCGTGTCTTTACCTAATAACTTTCTAGTAACTATCACATTAAAGTGTGTTATCTCTTGTACCATTCGCTGTTTGGTGTGAGTCACACTCTAGCTCTCCTTTTCTGTGTGTAAGACACAAAGCTTTGTGCCACCAGGCCTGTTGGGACGATGGATAAGCCTCTGCTCCTGCGGAATCCATTCATGTACTCACAGGTTCCTCTCTGTTTTCTTTAGTCCTCCTAGGTCAGTGCCCTCCTTTCTTGGCCACTGATATCTTCATTTTCTGTCTCTAAACAGTCTTCCCGAACCATCTGTAGAGACAGCTTATTCTGGTTATCCAGATGTTAGCTTGAATTTCAACAAATTGACGAAGGCAAGGCTGTCATCCCGTTTCTCTTTAAACCTCCATGAACTAACCCTCATCTTTCGAAATGAACTTCATTTAATTCATGTGTTCTTTTCTCCTGTTTGCAGAAAAACAGTAGACTGGGGGAGAAAAAATATAGAGAGTTCTGGCTCACAAAACTTAGTATTTCTAGCTGTTTAACATTAACATTTGGGAAGTAAGAAGCAAGCCACCTACATTATCTATAAAATATTGTGATTTTAATACATGTTTAAGTTAGTTTATCTCCAGCTTGAGACTGTGCTACAATAGCCAGCTAATCACAGAAAATGAAAAAACAACTTAATTTTTAAAAAATCATGGATCAGAAATATGTACAAAACTATGCTATTTCATCCCAGTTTCGAGGGTTTAACCTCTCAGTCTTGTTTCCTTTCTGATTCAGCACTTTGAATTTCATGTAAGCAGTTGTTGACTAATCAAAAGACTGAAGAGTAAGTATGCTTTTTAGTTTATCCAAATTTAAGGTCCTAATGGAAACCAATCAGGAAACAGAAAGGAAGCATAGTTATTTAGCCAAACTCCATAGTGTCTGTTCTAGAATGTTCCCGAAGGTAGGAGGGTCATTCCCATATTAAGGAGAACATCTGAGTCCAGAGAATTATCCTTTTGGTGTAAGAATGGTGACTGATGGGTGGGGTCATGACCCAGCGCACAGCTGTCAGTCATATATGGGTCCAATAGATCATACTGAACAATTCTATGCCTAATGATTGAAGAGATCTTCACTGGACTTCAGGAAATTACTTATGTGACTTTCATTGTCCTTCCAACACAGAATGGAGAATAACTGAAAATCACTGAGGAAACCAGATCCAAAGAGGAAGGTGGAAAAGAAACCCATCCGTTCCTTAGCTCAGAGGAATGAGGCCGAAAGAGGACCCAATTGTAGTTTCTGAGCCACCTGCAGTTTGAGGAAGAGTTCTGTATCTGGGCCAATTGAACAGATAAAATAACTTTTTGGTTACTGACTAGAAGATTGAAAAGTAGCTACTGGAAATTCACCCATTATTGGCATTTCACAGTGTTTAGGTTTAGATGAGGAAGTCATTACTGACAGAAACCTTCATTTAAGTTTGGAGACGGACGCCAACTGTGCACACTTAGGGCTGACAGCATTTGGGTGCAGGAGAGACAGTCGTCATCGGGTCACCACCCTGCCCCAGACACAACAAGCCGTGAGAGCTTGAACCCACAGCCTGTGTATGCAAGGCAAGCTCTGTCTGTCACAGCTGAGCTACACACCCAGCTGCTTGTTATAATTCTTAAGAACTGGGCACGGCACGTCTTCTGTGTATTTGTTTTATAACTGATTTCAGTGTGTCTGAATTAGAATAAGTTCTCCTATGACCTAGAACTGCCTTCTGGCAAGCAGGATTTAAGGATTCTAGTGACCCTTCTTTGACTTTAAATAGTTTATGGTCACATTCCAGAGATGATGTTCCACAAGGTTTGGAAAACTGTAACTGTTGGTAAAAAGAAGAGAACAATAGCCAAAGAAATAGAAATGTGTCAAGATTTTATCGGCCCTTGCTCACCGTGTTATGCTAAAACATATATGTTGTGGTAAGGAGCTCAGTCACTTTATTTACATATAGGGAAGAAGATGGCTCAGCAGGTAAAGGCACTTGCTACCAAGACTAAAAACCTTAGGTCAGTCCCCAAGACTGGTATGATAAGGAAGAACTAGCTCCTGCAAGTTGTCCTTTGACTTCCACCCGCATGCCATGCCATGCATACGGAATACATACAAGAAAGGTAGTATATGAATAAGTATGACTTTCATTATGACATTTTAAATGGATATATCAACGTCATGTTCACCATCTCATCACTTATTCTAAACTTTTAGCTGAATATATTGTTTTTCTTAGAATGCTTAAATAGCCTTGGCTCTTTACTATTTAATCTAGGATTAAGATTCATAAAATAAGTTCTGATAGGCATCATGGCACAGCCCTGTAATTCTAGCGACTAACAAGGCTGAATCTGGAAAGACTTATAAGTTCAAGGTCAACCTGGACAACTTAGGGAAACCCTATGTTAAAAAGCAAAAGAAAGGGGTTGGGGATTTAGCTCAGCGGTAGAGCGCTTGCCTAGCAAGTGCAAGGCCCTGGGTTTGATCCCCAGCTCCGAAAAAAAGAAAAGAAAAAAAAAAAAAAGCAAAAGAAAGGCTAGGATGTTAACTCAGTAGAGCAGTTGTTTAGCATTCACTACTGGGAAGAGGGGAAGGAGGAGAAGGAAGAAATTATGTAGCCCTGGATTATCACCTTGTCATAGCTTGCATAGACAGCATTTGATCCAGGGCTGCTGCTGCTGCTGCTGCTGCTGCTGCTGCTGCTGCTGCTGCTGCTGCTGCTGCTGCTGCTTCTTCTTCTTCTTCTTCTTCTTCTTCTTCTTCTTCTTCTTCTTCTTCTTCTTCTTCTTCTTCTTCTTCTTCTTCTTCTTCTTCTTCTTCTTCTTCTTCTTCTTCTTCTTCTTCTTTTTCTTCTTCTTCTTCTTCTTTGACATTGTTTTCTTTTTAATTATATTTTAAATATTTAAAACACATTTTACACTTAAATATATTTGATTATATTCTTCTCCTCCTCCAAGTCTTTTCAGATCCTCTCCCCCTTCCTACCCACAGGACTTTAAGTTCATAAAAAACAAGCAAAAACTCAATAGAACAACAACCCCCCCCCAAATAAAGAAAACAAAGCAAAAAGAAAAAAGCAAAACCCACCAAACTGTAACTAAACAAAAGCACACACATGCACACACAAACCATGGACATTTCTTTACTCTCTTAATTCCATACTTTTGGAGATTTGTTTTCCACAAAGTTCTGCCTTACTTCTCATGTAGAACCCTTCAATGAAAGCTTGGACAGTCTATATATCTAGCATCCTACTCCATGTACAAAACAACCAGGTTGGCTGGTTGGTTGGTTAGTTGGTTGGTTGATTAGTTGGTTGACTTAAATGGAGCATCCTTTAGAAGAAGAAGTTTGAATCCTAGTCTGTAACTTCCATGATCTTGCTTTAAATATGTCAGTAGCCTCTCTGTGTCTCAGTCATAAAATGAAGGATCCCGCTTCATAGCAGTAGATAACATGATTTTTTTTATATAGAAATTCTCTCTGTTAACCCTTTAGAGGTTTAGTTTGGGTTTTGTTTTTTTTTTTTAAAATAGGTTTAGGATCCTTATAAAACTTTCTATTCTAAAGGATAGAACAGGATGGAGATGTATAAATTTAGTATCAACTTGCTTCTGTGCCCATGATGGTCTGTTTTTTAACTTGCCACATGGTTTCCTTTGGCCTCAGGAAATTGTAGGTATCTTCTAGCTCCCTAGTATGCACTGACAATAAAAGCAGCGCCTCTATAGGTAGGAAACCTTGTGAAATATTTCCTTCAGATTTTCTCCTATGGTCCTCATGACAGTCTTTCAGGGTTGGGTTTTATACTAACAATATGGCAGGTTTGTGGTCAGTTGTTAAGGAATTCCAGGTGCACCTAAATAACGCAGAATGAACTCAAAAGGATAACCAGACCGTTCCACCAAATCCTTCTTGGTGCCATTATAGAGCGAGAACTTTAGACTCTGCTAATAGTTAAGTGGGTCCCTGTCTTAAGTTATTGAATTACTCAAAAAGGAGAAGTTAGACCACCAGAGTGGGCAGGCCTTCCTCTACTGGGCATGCCACTTCAGAGTCACAGCTCTTCCCTCAGATTTGCAATAATCTCTACTGTCAAAAGAGTAAAGACTCCATTGTATACAATAAGAGTATCTATTCCGATACAGATTTGTATTACATTTTATATTTTAAAAATATATTCTCTCCTATAATGTAGTTTTATTCCCTAGTTGTCACTTGTGGCAAATAGTACTCTTTGTTTAAGTATCACAGAAAGATCCAAGTTATGGGAGAAGGGTGAAATATACAAATTCCGTCTTGTTTTCCAGGAACAACAAAACTAAATATCTAATAAAAGATTGATATAAAAAGTGATAAATGTACAAAATTTACAGTAATTCAACATGTGAATTTCAAATAGTACTGTACTTAGAATGAAGTGGATAAATTTATTATGGATGTTTAATAATTGGACTATGTAATAATGATTTATATTTATAAAATCTATTGATAACTAAACATGTATTATTAACATTAATAATATAAAACACATTTACTGTAAGTCCTCACACCTTCATACTTTTGACATTTGTCTTAAATTCAGGTAGACACTCTCAGGTTTCCACTATCTCGGCCTTCAGTGTGCTAACAAGCAGTTCATCTTCAGGCTGGTGCTCACTGCCTCTCTGAATCTGCCCGAAGACCCGTTAGCGTGACCTTCTATGTAAACAAGAATTTCCAAGCCAATCAGAATACTTTTCAAATCAGATTTCTGAACACTAGCAAACTACTCCAGAAGTTCGCTGTAGTGTACAGCAGAAGGAGCGGGAATAAGAGACCCTCTCCATCTTTCACCCAGCTCTATACTGATCCCTCCCCATCCTATTTGTTGGAAGTAGGACAGGCTGTAACAGTAAGGATTGGCATTTTGTAAGGCAGAGATAAAGTAGAGAAGCCTCCAGAAATGTCCCAGTTGGCACACATGGATCCGTCGTCTGTGTGAACGTGTTTACCTCTCTGTGTGCACATGTTGTAGTTTTGTTGCACAGTAAATGCTAAATCTGTGGTTCTTTAAGTTCTTGGGCTCAGATCTGTATTATATTTTAAAATTATTGAAAACAAGGGATTTTGCTTATATGGGTGCTTTTGTTAATATTATGCTGGAAATTAAAACTAGTTTTAAAAATAATTCTGGGAAATAAAATTATCTGGCAACATGATAACATTATTATGATAATAATATTTGATTAAACAAAAACCTTTAGAAAATGGCATTATGAAGTTAATTATGGTAATGCACACCTGCCCAGAGGCTGAGGCAGGAGCATTCCACTGAGTTTGAGGCCATCTTATGCCACATAGTGAGTTCAGGCCAGCGTGGGCTGCAGAGTAAGCCTCTGCCGCAATAGTAGACGGTCGTAGAGAATGTTGTTGCTTTACTTCCTGTAAATCTCTCTAGACTCTACTGTGACACTAAGGGGAAAGGGTTCTCAGAAATAGCTCTGCACTCATTCTGTGGTGACACATTGTTTTGATTGGAATATAAGAAGAAATCCAACTTATACGCAGTTGAATAGGTTTTTTAGTAGCTTTTTCAGATAATTATGGATAATTCTCTTTGATGCAATGCCATAATAAATATGTTTCCAAATAGAATCTGAAATCCTGTTAGTGTCTTACTTAGTTATCCTGGAACCTCTCAGCGTGCTTTGAGCTCTGAGTGGATCTGTCCACTGTGCATGATTCTACAACATGTATTAGTCATTTGGAAGATGCCGATTGCCTCACAGAGTTCTTACAGGTGTTGACACATTTATATAGTATCAGAAGGCACATCTGTTGATATCGTCATCTCTTCAGAAAAGTCTTGTTAATAGCAAGAATCTCTGATATTCAGGAACCAGATACAAACTTTCCAGAGTTACGTTGCTTGAAAGCTTATAGTTTGTTACTGACTCTTTCACCAAGTGGAAGGCTTGCTTTATTTATTTTCCAGATCAGGTCTTCTTAAACTTTTCTAACATGACTACATTTCACCCAAAATCTTTTTTTTTACATTGTCCCAGGTATTTAAGTATATTAATGACCTATAAGTCAAACATTCTGATAAATCATAGAAAAATTAATTTAAAAAGAATTTTTAGGTATACATATATATAATTTTACTACTTCATACAGACTAAAGCAAGTTTGCTTAATAATAAGATGAATGTGTTTTGCTTTTATATAAATCTTTATATAATGCTTGATGCAAAAGCAGTTAGATGCTTTAGCATTTCCATAGATAATTCATATTTTGCTTTTGATTGTTAGTGTTGAGAATGCTGCCTCCCACAAATCCACAGTCCATAATGTAGAAATAGTCGTGTTTAGGGCCATTTCGGAAATTATTGGTAATGCTGCCTAATCTCATACCAAACTTCGTTTCATGATTTATTTTCATAGAACTCTTCAGCAACTCAAAAGCAACTTTTAAAATTAAGCACTCTAATATAGTATATTAAGGGCATACTAACTTGCTTGTTAGATACTGAGGTATGACAGGTAAACCATTACAGTTCTGTAAGAGTAGAAACATTGGAATATCAGGGTACAGTAGTCTTTTCTCTGACTCAAAGTTATCAAAGCAGCATTCTTGTTATGTGTAGCTAGACTGCATGCACAGTGCAGACTGCATGTGTTGTGCGTTCAGAATCGAGGCTAAGTGCCGTCTCACTCCACAGAGCTGACGGGTGCTGACAGACACCAGGTTCATTGTCCACTGTTTCTCCTCACAACTGTGTCTTTGGGATAATGCAATGCATTAATCCCTGCACTCAGGGTCTCAAAGAACTGGCTCTTCTAAAAACGAGAACGGCTACACTGCTAAGATATCCCGTATGACAAGGTTTTTCTCCTGCGTGTTTTCAGCTTGCTGTTTGCTACACATTTTGGTTCTCAAATGAGAATTTGAAAGCTTTCTAGCATATGATGGGCTTTTCTGGTGAGGTTAATTCTGATATTGACATTGTAATTTTAGATATGACGTAAACTATATCAACATTTGTAGTATTCAACTGATATCGCAGTTTGGTATTTTGACAATGAAAAAATGTAATAGGTGCATTCACTTAAATTCTCTAGCTAGCCCTTTCCTGTTTCTGTGTCTTCCTTGCTTTTGAAAATGATAAATAATTTCATCTTGGAATGCCTTGCTGGTTTGAGTTTATAGAAAGGAAAACTATCAAACTTGGAACTGTGCTTGCTAAGGATAAGAAGTGCCCACATTCTCTTTCCTTCTTATCTCATCTTAACATTCATCCTCACAGTTTTCATTCATGAAGGACTTTTCCTAGAACTTTATGTTATTCCTCCATGTTATTCCAAAAATAATTGCTTTGGTCCTGTAAACAGTCTTTAGAAATGGAGACCTGCCGTTCAGGATGGCCGCTGGTCTTCTTGACTAAAGTGGCTCACGCTCCCTCCATGCTAGATATTTCCAGTCCACTGTCTCCTTTGGGCAGCAGCGTTGCTAAGATACTTCTGTCATCACAGATTTTTCTCTCCAACATGTTTCCAGTTCATTGTTTTGCAGCCATACTGACTGTCAAATGTGGAAGCAGTGTTTAAAAGCCGTTCTTTGTTGTATCTCTGGCCAGGCACTGGATTTTTACTAATAGCTGAAAAACAAAAAGTACATTTCAGGTATTTCCTTCGTGTTAGACATGACTCAGCAGTACACAGACAGGAGCTGTGTGCAGTATAGAGGGAGCAGGTGTCCTGCCACAGCACCCCTGACTTCCTGTTCTTAGCCGGGTTACAGTGACAGCAACACTCTCCGCGTTACTCCCAGCTTGTCCAGGAGTTCCAAACGCTTGTTGGATGCAGGGCGCTGAAAACACATGCTTTGCCTACATTCTGTGCATGCACATGTCTCATCTCAGTCTCCTAATATCTGTCCTGGGAGAGGTCCTCTTCATCATTCCAGCTCTATGGGAAAAAACAGACTTACCTACCTCTTAGAGGCTCGCCTAAGAGCTGTTGTATTCTTCCTTCCTAAGATCCTAGCTCATGGTCCACATCATCTGACTCAAGGCCTGTGCTTACTTCCAGATAGCACTGCTTTATTTACTTAAAACACAGTTTCACTCTTCATGGAAAGTGGCTAGGCAGGCTGAGGAGGAGGATAAATAAGCTGCAGCCTCCTGTCTACAGTATTTCTGCCCTGAGGAGAGTGTTTAAAGACACACCATCATGGAAGGAAACATGTCTACAGTGGAGGCATGGAAAAAAGTGACCTGTCCCAGAAGTCCCAGGAGAGGATGGAGTATAAACAGATTAGTGGGATGAATTCAGCCTCTCTTAGAAAGTGGGATTGGGGAACTAAAATAGGATGAAAATAGCTATTATCTGCTAATATGTGCTTCAATTGTAATTAATTCATAAAATATGTATTTATCACTTTAATATCTGGCCCTTGTGAAGATAGCATGTGCCCCTGTTTTCTGGTACTCCCCAGTTATAGTGGTGAAACCATAGCATACAGTACTCAGGGAAATACTTGTTGATTGAATTTAATTCACGAGTGCCCAGTATTTCAGCTGTATGTGCTGGACACTTCTGCATTCTCATGAATAAGTTTATGGAGAACAGAAAATATAATTTCTCAGGCTATCCAAAGTCTGTATTTAATGTTATATTCTTTTTTAAAAATAAAAAATGCATCTTAATTTATCTAATTTTACATTAGCCAATCTCTGTTCAGACTTAGATATTTACCCTCCTATACATTATGGTGTCTATTTGGTGGGGGTTAATGAAAAGTTTACACATTCCTAAATGTAGCTGCTTAGTTGATTACCTTTTTAATTTACCATTTTGGAGAATAGTCTTGTTTTCATTCAAGAAACAAAAAAGAAACCTATAAAAAACAAAAAAAAAAAAGATATTCTACTTAGTAATACCTCTCCCCCGAAACTCTAATGCCTAACCAAGGACTGCATGTGACTAAGTACAATCCACATGTCACTATGTCCACCATAGGCAAAATCATGGTTTGGTTTTGTGCCATTTTGCAGGGAGGGGCTTTCAAGTGCCTAGAGTTAATTGCCAAGGTTCTCTGCTTTAGTTTGCACTTGAATGTCCCCCCAGAGCCCCACTTCCGGACAGTGTAGGGCCGCAGTGGAGCCTCCAAGAGAAGAGGCTAACAGAAACTAGGTTTGTAAGCAGAGGCCCTTGACAGAGATGCCAGGATGCCCCTTGATGGCTGCCATGAGGCAGACTGACTTTCTCCACTGTCACAAGCGCAGACCAAAAGGACTAAGTAACTATGAGGTGAGGACAGGAAGCCAAAGTAACCCTTTCTCCCTTTGAAGTTGATTCTTAGCTGTCTTGTCACAGTAGCAGACAGATGACTAACACACTGCCATATTACTCTGTAAACTGCAAATAGTTGTCAGGCCCAGCTCAGCCAGGGATGCTTCTTTTCAGCTCTAACTATTTTTGCTAATGGTTCTCTCTGTCACCGTGAGCCTCACTAACAGTTCAGTCTCAGTCATGTCCCTGGGTCTCAGTGAAGCTCAGCAGAGAGGAGAGAGACAGGGTATAAAATTACAAGGCCTGAATTCCATCGTGGCTGCTTGGATTTTCCGCTTCTAAACAAATGCCTTAATACCAACAGATTTCCCTTCTGAAAAGCAGGAGCATGAGAACAGAATGAACTAGCCTATGTAGCCTATGTAGCCGACAGTCTCAAGTTCTGGGGAAGAACCCTGCTGTGGGTAGCACAAAAGCTGAGCTGGGATATTTTTTGTGGGTCAGTAGATTAGCAGAATACAGTAATTAAAATTATCATGAAGTAAGACTAGAAGGGGATTACTGCCTTGCAGGTTATTTTGTGATCTGAAACATGGTTAGAGAGTCAGGCTTGGGGCAGAAGAGATTTTCCAACAACCCCCGCATGGACCCAGGCTTATTCTGACGTCATTCATAAACCCAAAGGTAAATGCTACTTGTCTTCTGCCTCACATGGGTTCTTTCTTCTTTTTTTTTTAATGTTTTTTTTTCCATTTTGTGGGCATTGGTGTTTTGCCTATAGTGTGTGTTCATGAGGGTGTTGAACCCCTGGAATGGGGTTACAGACAGTTGTGAGATGGCATGTGGGTATTGGGAATTCATCCTGGGTCCTCCAGAAGAACAGCTAGCACTCTTAACCTTTGAGTCATCTCTCAAGTCCCTGCTTTTTTTTTTTTTTTAATATACCAATCATTTGTAGGCCTCGTTCAGATGCCTCTAACCCTGTTGAGCGTTGATTTCCATGAGATAGCACACATACAAAGAATCTAATGACTGTCTCTGGGGTGAAGGAGAAAATCTAAGTTAGGGATTGCTAAAGTGTTCTCTAGCTTCATTAGGAACCTGTGAACTGGAAGGACTGTCATAAGATAAAATGTTGTAGGTATGATATAAAAAGGGTTTTGTTTGTTTGTTTGCTTGCTTTCAGAAAGTTCCCAAAAGGAAGCTAATATTATTTCTTACACATCATCATCTAAAATATAAGCATAGTGGTGTATGGCAGATGGTATTGTGGACAGCGGTCATGTCTGTGACTCTGTTCCTGAGGACCCTACTTGTGTATCGGTGTTTAAGGAGGTAGAATTTTGTGCCTTTAGACCTCTGTTACCATTGTCACATCAAACACCCTGCCCTGGCGTCACACTAGCCCATGCATGCCATTTACTCTTAACCTGCTTCTCTACTGAGCCAACATTACCAAACATGAGCCAAGACGTTCCTCTTCTGATCAGATACTATTGGTGTCTCCATGTTAGTTACTGCTAGAGAAGCTGTGTAATGGAGGCCGAGTTAGAAGTTGTGATCTGACTCTTGTAGTGACTAAACATTTAGAAACCCAGAAGAATGTAACTTTCCTATGAAACATAAATATTTATTAATTTGAAAATGTCTTAGGGCCAAAAGCAGCATCCCTCCATGATCTCTATCCATTCCTGCCTCCAACTTTCTGCTGCTTGAGTTCCTGTCTTGGTTTCCCTGAGTGATGGACTGTGATCAGGAAAGGATGTGTAAACAACAAAAAAAAAAACCCCTTTTCTCCCCAAGTTGCTTTTGGTCAAGGTCTTTGTCATAGCATCAGAAAGTGAACTAAGACAGTGTGGATAATTTGTTGACTCTTTTTCCTGTAAGCAGGCCTTGATGAGATTACCGTTTGAGTATAGAAATTTTCATAATTTAAAATTGCGACATGAGGGTTAGGTTAAAATTAGAGAATGTTACTGCTTACAGCAATGGTTCACAGCCTTCCTAGTGCTATGACCCTTTAATACAGTTCCCCATGTTGTGATGACCCCTAGCCATAAAATTGCTTCATTGCTACTTCATAACTAATTTTGACAGTTATGAATCATAATATAAATGTCTAATATGCAGGATATCTAATATGTGAACCCTGTGTCCATAGGTTAAAGACCACTGATTTATAGTGTGTCCCAAAGTTTACATACTCTAAGACAGGGGTCTTGGGTTTTTAATCCATGCCATAGTCACATAGACTACTAACCATAATCTCAACAATAGAGGTCCTTGAATATAAGAAGGCAAAATTTCCACTTATTGGTTACTTACTAAGCTCACAATATGCCAAATTCTTCTCACCTATCATTTTATTTAACTTTTGTTATATTGTTGTATACTTTAAAGCAGTTTTACTTGTAAGGAAACAAAGACTAAAATAAATTACTAGCTTGACCCGGACATCCACAGCCAATTAACAATGGACTTAAAGTTAGTGCCTTATGTGGCTCAGCAGGAAGCTTCTGGTTCTACTCCACTGGGTGAGACTGAGAGGCCGTCTCAGCACAGGTCCCATGTCCGTGTAGGACAAATAACAGGGTGGTGAGATTGCTAGGACCCTTTCAGTTTGCAGCAGTGAATGTGTGCTTTTCAAGAGCACACAGCGCTCACATGGCTCCTGTCCCTCCTCGCACCTTCCCATTGCTATAGTCCTCTTCTCTATACTAGAGCATAGACACGGAGAAAAATGCAGGCGTGGGAATTTGCCCATTTCCTTTCCTTTTAGCAGTGTAATTGTAATTGTTTAGATAAACCCACAGAAATACCAGTTGGTGTCAGGGATGGGCAGACTCAATTCTAAAGATAGCCCAAAGACTCTTGCTCTAAGTAAAACCTAACCACTGCTGATGCTTCCACCAAGAATAATCTTTTTTTTTTTTCCTGGAGCTGGGGACCAAACCCAGGGCCTTGCGCTTGCTAGGCAAGCACTCTACCGCTAAGCTAAATCCCCAACCCAAGAATAATCTTATATAAGCCATGTGCACTACCAGTTTGGACTGCCCCAGGACCCACTTCTTTCTGGTTTATATTATGGAGTCAGAATATCAGAGCCCCCCACCCTCAACCCAGACTTTCACTACCTGCTCATACGGTAAGATAACAGAAGGAACCGTGGAGATTAAAGGCAGGGGTTCAGATCCAGACTTTGCTTCTGCTGTATAACCTTGAATACGTCACTAGTTTCTTTGTTGGATGAAGTTACTGACACTGTTTTGTACTTTTCAGTGGCTGTGGCCACCATGGGGAGCAGTGTTGCAAGTGGTATTTATTCCTCACTGAATTCCTCCCGTCCCCTCCTGTTGTCTCATCCTCCTTCCCACCTTGCTTCCTCAGCCGGCATCCCTGTGCCAAAACGCAGAAGGAAAGGCTAGTGTCCAGACATGCTGTATGCTATGGGCCACTGTTTTCTAAACTTTTTCCACTTGCACCCAAGAAATTTCTAGAAAATCTTGGGTATATAGATATATAAAGTAAATATATAAATGTTTTGTTTATATGCTGATTTATTATTATTATCAGACATACTTACTATATTGTTAATACTTTTATAATTTTAATTTTAATGTAAGCATATATACTTACTATTATATGTCACAGATAATAAATCATAAAAAATTAAAATAATTCTTTGTTATATGTATGACTTTACCATTGTTAACAAGAAGGCAAATTTGCATGCCAATGAGGAGGATGTGCTCCTAACTCAATACAGTCCACAGACTCACTAATTTGATACATGCTGATGAATGGCTATAGGAAGTCATTTGGTTAATTAAACCATTAAGTTTCTATAAGAACAGAAAGCTTTGCCATACAGTAAAATTACTGATTCTCAGCATGCAGTTGTCTCAAGTCTGAGCCAAGGTGTTTCACGTAGTACTCTTTGGCATTGCAGTGTATGGCCGCTTGCATGGTGAAAAGGTCACATGTACAGTAGAAGTCACAAACCTGTGGTAAAATCATGCTGTGCAACATAGTGGGGCTGGGCAGAAACACCGCAGATTTATAACATATGTCACCGGGGTACACATGTCACGTTTGTGCCTAAGCGTTCCACGCTTGTTCTCTGCATTTGACCAGTTGTGAGTTCCCACGTTAACCACCCTCCCTGCACTGCACAGAGACAGATGCCTCTCTGATGAGTTCTGAGAGCCGCACTGATCTACAGGGAGAGAAATGAATTTAGAGAGCAGCTTGATACTGTGGCCATTTAGCAGAAAATAATAGGCTCACCCCTGGGGCCTGTGAACTCTCCAGCCATAGGTTCTTGGTCAGATGTATAGTACCAGGTACATGTCTTCTGTTGTGGAGTGGGCCTTAAATCCAACCAGAAAGCAGTTGGTTACAGTGCCGCATTTGAAACTGAAGGTAAATAGGCAGAGGAGCCGAGGAGTAGACAATGCCCCAACACGCACGCCATAGTTCATCTTACTTTGCTCAGCAGTGCGGACACGTCATACATAAGTACCACTGACAAAGAATAGCCATAATTAACAGTCCATTAAATATTACTTAACAAGGTAGACGTAGCCAGATACATGCAAGCACGTTTACAGACATTACAGACATTTGTCTAGAACATGACAACATTTATAGTGGTTCAGAGTTTGTACCTTTGTTACTTAAAGTTGGTCTCCAAAACTAACTCAGAAGTACAGTTCTCATATTGCAGGCATAATTGCTGGCCAACACTTGATAGTTACTTGGTATAACCAATACTCTGTCATCCTACAGTGTTGTTTTCCGTCTCCTTCCAGGCCTAGTCCCTGCCCCAGCTGTGATTTGACCCAGCATGTATTGATAAATAAAAACAGCGACGACAGCAAAAATCTGCCGAGTGTATAATTAACTTTATCTCTACGCAAATGTTTGCTTTACCTGGCCATGCATTTTTCTAGGAAAGTTTACTATGGGTATTTTTGTACATAGTTGAATTTTAATTATTTTAACTGAAGCACAAGGGCTGATAAGAACATAATAGGAATTTGACTAAGATTTTCAAAGAAGAAAACAAACATACCAGACACTTGGGTTACTCACATAATTGTTTGTTTGTTTGTTTGTTTGTTTTAAGTTAGAAGCTTTGTTTTATACATTGTTGAAAACAAATACCATTATGTTTGCCTTTGGGCTTTTTTTTTTCTAATGCCTACTGAGGACTGGGTTAACATGACTTTGAGCTGCACATGTCCAAGGAGTTGACTGACACAGTTTTCAGTCATCACATGACAGCACATGAGTCCGCTTAGGCAAGAAAACTTTGTCCAGTGTGTCTCCCCTCAGTAGTATCATTTTATAATCTTCTGTCAATCATCTAAAGCTAAATTTGTGAAACTGAAATGTGAATAGAGTAATGCTACTGTCTATCTTTTATTTGCCTAATTTAAAAAACAAAGGATCTGGGAATATAGTATTGATGGGAGAGTGCTTGACTAGCATGCCTGAGGACCTAGATTTAATTTCCAGTAGAAAAAAAAGAATAAAAGGACTCTGTATAGACTAAAGAAAATGATAATTGGACATGTTTTCAAGTCAGTTTATGGAGCTGGAGAGATGGCTGAGGAGGTAAAGCGCTCTCTGTGCACACATGAGGACCTGAGTTTAGATTTCAGCACCCACATGAAAGCTGGGTATGGCATAGTGTGTTTGGGCAAGGGAGCAGAGACAGGCAGAGCTCTGCTGCTCATTAAGGTCACTGGCCAGTCAGACTGGCCAACTCAGTGAGCTTCATCTTCTCAGAACAAGAAGGTGCTGCACCTTATCAATGGAAGCAGTCATTGATTTCTGGCCTTTACTGTACACACACACTCGAGCACTCATTACTACCAACATCTTAATATAATTTAAGGATGTCTCATGTCTTAATTAAATTGAGTTTTCATTGGAATAACTCCTATAATTTATAAAATCTGAGGTATGTGTATAGTGGTCAGGTGACTGGATTTCTATTTTGGTTTGGTTTTGGTCTAAAGCTCAATCCTGGGTCCTTGTACACTCCAAACACATGCTTCTGCTGATAACCGACAGCCCCCAACCCCAATTTATTTAAATCCAGAATTTTAGATCCCTTAAATACAATGTAGCATTAGAATCATAAGATTAATTACATAGCAAGGACAAGGAAACAGATGGGAGATGGTTAGAAAACCCCAAAGGGAAAAGCTGCCTTGAATCCCAGCATTCCAGAGGCAGAGGTAGGCAGTTCTCAGTAAATCTGAGATGAGTTAGCCTCATCTACAAAGTGATCTCCAGGGCAGCCAGGGCTACATGTGAGACTCTGTGTCAGGGTCATGGTTCAGCTGTGGGGAAGCCCCTTAGGGATCTGTAGTCATTGCTCTTGAATAGCACTGGGTTTGAGTCTTTGAGCCAGCAGCCCCTTTTCTACAGTGAAGACAAACATACCAGGGTCTGGTAAGCACTGCTACACTTCATATAGGGCCTGTGCATCTGAGGGATTAGTCTTAGCTCCCTTCCTCTAGCCTCAAACTCTGAACAAAAAAATATTGAGACTAGGAAACTAGTCTCTAGCAAATTGGTACATTAAGTGTAGATCTGCAACCAAATACTCACAGTGTAGACAAAGCTGCCTACTAGAGGATATCAACCATGCCACATGCATGCTTTCTATTCTGGATGAAAATACACACAAATTCCTTGTCTTCTTCATCAAAATATGTAGCCATTTTTGTTCATCTTTAATAAAACTGGAGTTTAGTTAAGCAGCGCCACCACAATGCATGAATAAGAAGTCTGGGTTCACCCTCAGTGGAGTGACTCATGACGTACATGCCACACAGAGTCATGGCCTGGCCCTTCAAAGTCTACCTGGCAGCCGGTTTTTTGCCTGTTTGGCTTTGCACTTAAATAAAACCTCTCGTGGTATGTGCTAATTTCCTCTGCCTTTAATTCAGGACTCATTCATTGCTCATTACCTTTCTACAAGTCATTTTTTTCTTTCCTTGAGCCAGCAAGAAAAATCTTGCATGGGGGTGGGGAGGGGATTGAGTTGAGGAACACAGGACTTAAATACTGTTACTGGATTTTCATTGGTTGTCTCCTCTCTTACTGTGGCCAGTCTAGTCGTGCTTCCCCTGCAAATCCCTCCCTCTTCACCCCCTCCTGCAAGTGAGTTCGCCGGGTGTCTGTTGCTAGCGACTGACTGCAGGCTGTATGTAGGCATCTCTCATTCAGAATGGACATTGACATGATGAGCAGAGAAGAAAGCTTTCAGCAATGTGTCATTTGTCACAATTGTCAGGCTTTTTAAAAAAGGACTCCCAAAGAGAGATGCAGCATGTTTTCTGTGTTAGCACAGCCTGATTTCCTCTCCAGACTTTAAGTTTGCAGAAGCTTAAATATAGAGCCCTGTTTAAAAAAAAGGAAGAGAGAATTTGTGTGTTAATCGTCCTTGTGAAGAAGTGCTTCATCACCCTTCTGCACCTCCCTGTGCTCTGGTGTGTGGCGTGGCCACGGCTCTCTAGGTTAGGGCTCTGAGCTGGCTGCAGCATGCTCATGTGTTAGCTGAGTAGAGTTCACCGGCAGTCGCAGGCTGATACAGGGTTTTTTGTTTTTTGTTTTTTGTTTTTTTTTCTATTCCTTTGAGTATCAAAATGCCATCCAAAGAGTCCTGGTCGGGGAGGAAAACTAATAGAGCTACAGTTCACAAATCAAAGCAAGAGGGCCGTCAGCAAGATTTATTGATAGCAGCCTTGGGAATGAAACTGGGTTCTCAAAAGTCGTCTGTGACAATCTGGCAACCTCTGAAACTCTTTGCTTATTCGCAGTTGACATCACTTGTTAGAAGAGCAACTCTGAAAGAAAATGAACAAATTCCAAAATATGAGAAGGTTCACAATTTCAAGGTAAGAGTATTTGTTTCTAGTCTTTTCTTATAAGGAATGCTCAGTGCTTGGAATGTGCAATGTTCCAGGCTCATCCTTGGATGCCTTTGACAAATTAAGGTGATTTGATTGAAATGTTCTTGCTATTCAAGGAAAGAACATGTTTAAATCCTGGTTTTATTTTATTTAAGGAGGAGCTGAATTGAGCTCCTAGAAATCCAGCCCCATTTTCTCAGGTGCTGCGATAATGTTCTCCGGGATCACCGTGTGCACACTGCTGAGCTTAGCTGATGTTATAAAGGTCTCTAACATGAGTTTGGTCTTGCATGTATGTATCTGTTTTGCAATGTATCTTCTTCTGTTGGTGATTTCAGGAAGGGATTAGGTCTTATCTGTCCGATTCTGGTCAGAGGCTTTGCTGTAGCAGACATGTGCAGTTGAATCTGGAGTGAGCAGATGGTATGCATTTCCCATAGTTTCTGTCTTCTCTCCTCCTTCCGTTAATAAATTGACCACAATAAAAGGAAGATTGCTGCCCTGGGACCATAGAGGCTCTGACTGGCAGCTTCCCTGTGTTTCTCTGTGGCGGCTTTCACCTTGCTTATATTGTTTTTAATTCTTGCTGTAATATGTTTTATGCAGTGTACCTGAATCTTCCTTTATGGAGATTATATATATGTATATGTATGTTGGCCTGAGATGTATCTAGATCTAACCTGTACTTACTGTGTGATGTAAGGCCTTGAAGTTGTGCCCTTTATATGCTAAATCAGGGATGTGGAACTTGAAGCCATGTGTAAGGAGACCCAATCACCCTGAGCAGGCAGCTGAGCCAGCATTTCTATAGCACCTTCCTGATAGTACAAAAGTTCCTATAAAAGTTGTCTAAAGACTCAAGAATCTTGAGTTTACACAGAATATTATTAATGCTGATATTAGAATGGGAATATTTGATTGCAAAAAAGGTATTAGATCTGGAAATTTTGGTTTTTTTATCTGTTAATTTATTTAACATTTATTCAGCATATAGAATGCACCAGGCTCTCTACTAAGGGACTTAATCCCAGATTTATAATTCATCCTGACTTTGAACACTAGCATTTATTTTATTCATGCTAAAAACAAAACAACAAACAAACAAACATGCCTCTGTGTACTCCGTGATTTCTGTAGTGAGGAATAGATCGCAGTCTTCATACTGTTTGGGGGTTAATGATGTGAACCTTACTTTTCAATCAATATTTTGCTATAATATGGAATTGAGACAGTTCAACGAATCAAAAATTGGCAGAAAATGGAAATATGTACATCCAGTCTTAGCCACATCATCCACTTATAAACCAAAAATAAACAAACAAATAAATACCTGAAGGCTGCTGAGTTTGGGTGATTTATAGCCTGGTCTTACAGGACTTTTACCAGGAAAATGGCCCATAAAATGTCTATGCATTTGAAGGGAAGAATCATCCACATATTCTAGAAATTCTGGGACTTCCAAAGTATCTTCAAAGAGGTGCATCTCACAGGCAAAGCTGGCCTATGAGATGATCCTGGCAGCGCTAAATCGGGGTCTGTAAATGCTTCTTACCTGTATTGGTTAGAAGTAAACGGGTCTGTTGAATAATTTGCATGAACAAGCATATACTTTCCCTTCTCCTGCAGATTATTTCTTTTAGGGTTTTTTTCACACAGCTTTATAAGAAGTAAACTCTGTGCATCCAGAAGTATTAGCTGTGTGACCCTCACCACCACAGCTGGAGACTGAACCTAGACCCCTGCACAGCCAGGCAGACCCTGTACCGGGGCTCTACCCCATTCTCAGCACACTTGTCTGTTTATTTGGGTTTTCTTCTGTTTTAAGCACATGAAACATGGGAGACTTCTTTCTCTGGAGTTCACAGATAAAACCTAGCTGAGGCCTGTTCTTTAACCCTCCATGTCAAGAAGGGTTTTCTGTGGGACAGTGAAGCATTCTACACAGTGTTTAGAATCACTAATAAGGTCAGAAGTCTCAGAATTTGACTCCTCCTATTAAAAATAACTTATTTTTAAAATGTGCCTGTGGAGTAACATTTTCAAAAATGTTTTCAAAAAAAAGTAAGAAAGAAAAAAGAAGGGGTCCTACTTGATTTCAGAGAATATTCCTGAAAGAATTGCAGCCCTAGCAGGACCTCCCTCCATCAGATGCTGGCCTAGAAGGGCACTGCCTGTGGTCCTCATGTGCGGTCAGCTCTACTGTGGGAAAACTGGACTGTTTCCATGGTTGCCAGCCATGTGATCTGCCTGCAGCTTTCTTTCTCTCAGTGGAGTGTTTTCCAGTGACCTCGGGCCCTCACCAAAGCCTCCTTTCAGTGTGCTTTTCTCTTCAGCCTCTTGAGCTGCTCGTTACGTAATGCTGCTTGGCGGTGTGCACAGCTGTCAGATCTCATTTTGGGGTGAATGCAAGAGCACTGGTTACCTTTGGTGGAAACACTCACCAAGGAGGAAGCCATTCGGAGCAGCTGGACCTGTGACTGGGGATTTGTAGGAGGAACATTTAAAAATGGATTCTGCTTTTATGTAACCTTTTCCTCTCCTCCCGACCCCTCCTCTCCCGCTCTTGTTCACTCCCCTCCCTCCCCTCTGCTGTTCTTGCATCAGAGAAAGGCTCCTGTATCTTAGGGAAGTTATCATTTTAGCAGTAAATATACCACATTCTGTAGAAGCTGGGTAAGATGTCAGTATAAATTTGAGCATAATTCCAAAAGAGCTAGCAGAAGGAATTCTAGATATTTTTACCAAAAAGTAAAATGAAGCAAATGTTTCAAGAGACATGTTTATCGTGATTTGAATATTAGAGATGTATACCCATATAACATCACACAGTACCTCATAATTTTTAGTTTTTATTTATAATTGCATATAAATTTATACATATATTAGGTACCATGTGATATTTCTAAATGTATATAAACTTTTTTTTTTATTATTAACTTGAGTATTTCTTATGTACATTTCGAGTGTTATTCCTTTCCGGTTTCGGGCAAACATCCCCTCCCCCTCCCCTTCCTTATGGGTGTCCCCTCCCCATCCTCCCCCATTACCGCCCTCCCGCAACAATCATAGTTCACTGGGGGGTTCAGTCTTAGCAGGACCCAGGGCTTCCCCTTCCACTGGTGCTCTTACTAGGATATTCATTGCTACCTACGAGGTCAGAGTCCAGGGTCAGTCCATGTATAGTCTTTAGGTAGTGGCTTAGTCCCTGGAAGCTCTGGTTGCTTGGCAGTATATAAACTTTTGACATGAAACTTTCATTTAACTTTTATTTAACATGAAAATTGAATGTATTTCTAACTAATCAAATTCTTTGAAGAGTTACTCTATTCTGAGCTGATGAAATGGCTCTGTAGGTCAAGGAACTTCCTTGGCTCCTGGCTGAGGGTTTTATCTCTGGGATCTCCATGGTGGAAGTAGAGAACCATCTGTGTGCATGTATCTATGCACCTAGAAACACACACTCAGTGAAGAGGGTTTTTATTGTAAAGAGCATTACTCTGTCCTAATACCACGTGTAGAAAACAAAACTTAAAAAAAATATCAAAAGTAACACAGAAGCAGTCAGCTGCCCCCGACCTCCACTGTCATTGATTGCATCCGACTTCTGAGGCTCTGGGAAGGACTGGGGACTCAGCCTCTGTCCTTAGGCATCTGCTGGTGACACGGGCCATTGCCTAATTGGCCTGAATGCCTAATCTCTCTAAGCCTCTCTTCTAGAACAGAAAACTTAAGTTCCTGGTCTATGTAGGCACATGGACCACTATTTTTATTATGACATATTATCTCTAACTGGGTTTTTTTTTCTGGATTTATATCGATCGATTCATTTATATAAAAGAGTGATTCCTCCTAGCGTAGATCACAGTGTGGTAGAGAGTCTTGGATGATCCTAGGGGCTCCCATTCAACTCCCAGGTAGAATGGGGTTTACATAAGAGCACTTGAATATTTTATGTACTACAGAGTACAATAAAGTCCTCCGTTTCCAAGAGAAGATGCAGGCAGTGGTTTCCAAAATGCAAATTGGTGATATAATTCAAATAGCACCATAACAGGAGGCTTCCATGATAAGGTTAATGATCAAGACCTCCTAAATACATGTAGTAGGCACCTGGCCAGCAGGCAGAGTGTCCTGCTGCTTGGCAACCAGAAAGGCAGCAGTGGTCACACTCCTGCTGAAGGGGTCTTTCCTTTCCCCCCGGGACACGCAGATCCGGGCCCTCTGCTCTTTCGCTTGATACATATCGAGAGGAGTTTTGGTTTTGTTCTTTCACTGCACTGAAATTTTATGTTCAGTGACTGTGCCTCCTTGCTCCCTGTGTTGTACCCACTAAACGCCTCACCACTTTCTCCCCACTCTAATCTTTTTCCCTTTTACCACATGTGGGAAAGTGCTGGTAACTGGTACATGTTTAAGAGGTGTTGACTGAGTGACTGACTGACTTAGTATACAGTGTGACATAGTGAACGTGTTACTTTGAAACCAACTCTACAGACAACAGAAAATCTCAATACGAAGTACATTCTGAAGACGTGTTCTTTATATTAATCAGACTTACAGACTTAAGACGTGTTCTTTTTATTAATCAGATTTACAGGCTTCTGAAAAATGAAATGAAAACTGATAACATCACATTTTTTTTGCACTTTTTTTTTTTAATTTTAAGAGAGTCTAACTATATAGCATAGGCTGGCCTTGAACTTATTATGTAATCCAGGTCAGCCTCAAAGTCCAGATTCTTCTGCCTTAGCTTCATTAATGTGGTTACCTAAAGTATCTTATTAAGCTTTTGCAGTAATGTACTGTCCTTTATGGATACAAACATGTAGTATCCAACATGAGATTTTAAAGGAATAGTTTTTCTGCAAACAAGAGGTTAAAAGGAACTGCAATGTGTATTTTATATTAAGCACATTCCCCTCTCTTCACTTTGAATGTGGGCCAAAGAAGACAAAAATAGCCAAGATCTGTACATAATGGGGTTCTCTCTGCCTCTGCAGTCAGACAAGAAAAGGACTGATGAGCAGAAACTGGGAGGTTGGAAAAAAAATCACTTATAAGGTCCCTGTAAGAACTTCACTTCTCTGAGCACAGGGACCCCAATGGAGGAGTTAAAGAAAGGAGTGAAGGAGCTGAAGGGGTTTGCAGCCCCATAGGAAGAACAACAATATTAACCAACCAGACTCCCCAGAGCTCCCAGGGAGTAACCCACCAACACATGTACCAAAGAGTACACATGGAAGGACCCATGGCTCCAGCCCCATATGTAGCAGAGGATGGCATCAATAGGAAAAGAAGCCCTTGGTCCTGTGAAGGATCCATTCCCCGGTTTAGGGGAATGCTAGAGCATGAGGTGAGAGAGGGTGGGTGGGAGGGGGAGTACCCTCGTAGAAGCAAGAGGATGGGAGAGGGGGAACTGGGAAATGGGAAAGCATTTGAAATGTAAATACTTAAAATATCCAATTAAAACAAAAACAAAAACAAGAACATCGCTTCTGTTGCTACCTGGCTTAGTGCTTCTCAGATGCTGTGAGAGCCAAAAATAATGAACACATCTGCCTCTGCCTCCCTGTCTCCCTGTCTCCCTGCCTCTGCCTCCTCCTCTGCCTCTGCCTCTCTGCCTCCCTGCCTCTCCCCGTAACTCCCCCTGCCTCTCTGCCTCTCCCTTCTGGAAGGCTTGCTGCCCTCCTCTGCCCGGGCCTCTGCTGCCCCGGCACTGAAACCCTCTCATCTCACTCCTTGCTGATGGTTTAAATGTTGACTGATGACCTCGTTCTGATAGTGTAGTGATAGATTAGCAATGTTGATCAGCAAGTTTGTGCTGTCACTAATAACCCAGAAAGGAGCTCTTCACCAGGGCTCTGGCGTAGTTGCATTATACGTCTCTGCCACTTCATGGGGCAAGAGCTGTTCGGCCTAACTCAGAAGCAGTCATGCTCACATTCTCACAAGTCATTACTTTTTAAAGATTTGTGTGTTTTTCTGTCGTGTGTTATATGGATGCCTCCATGTATGTATATGTACCACATGAGCCCACAGGGGCTGAAAGAGGGTGTCAGATTCCTCCAGAACTAGAGCTACAGGCGGCTGTGAGCCATCTGGTGTGGAGCTGGGCACTGAACCTGAGTCTTCCCCAAGAACAGCCAGCCCTCTTAACCTCTGATCCATGTCTCCATTAGTCCTAAGATAGCTGGTAATCTGGTTTTCTCCAAGGTTCATTCTACTTTCCTTGTTGATATGGCCTTTCTGGTACAAATTACCTCTTGTGAAGCTATATAACAATATTTTTCCCACTCATATTTGCTAGAATACTATTCTTAAAATGATCTTATTGGGACAGACATGTCTTAGAAACAGTCCCTTGTTTGTAGAAGTTGCTCCCATATCCATGTGCCCCAGAAAAGATCTCCTCCTGTGTGCCCAGGATAAGTCACTGTTAAAGCAAGAGAAGCACATTAATAGGCTTGAAACATGTTGGCCACATTATTCCTCAGCCCTGAAAGGAGAGAGAGTACTTCAGCTTCCCTGACTTGTCTTCATTTCCTCATCACTTATCCTCACGTGTTCAGGGGCAGCTCTTACATGTGCACACCCTGCCAGATATGCAGAGGGTAGAGTAATTGAGGAGAACATGCAGTTTTATGCATGAACATGGGTGTTAAATCCTTTACTAATGCCCTGTTCCCAGAATTGAACGTTCAGTGTGTGAATGTGATGTGAATGGTGGTAGGGCATCACATTCTCTCGCAGTAATGTGACAGCCAGAAACAAACATTCAAAGCACAACTAGAAATATTAGAGTCCTTCAAAATGCGGAGGAGTTTTGATTTTTCAGGTTGGGATTTTGTTTGTTTGTTGTGAGAACATGAGATCTTGTCAAATATTTAAGTGCACTATTACTAGCCACTGTTGACTAGCTGGCAGTGTCATAAACTAGTTGACTAGTTAACAGAACTGTTAACTAGACACAAACAATAGATCATCTGCAACTTTACCACTTTTCTGGCCTCGCAATCCCTGGAATCCACTCTCTGTTTCTATGAGTTGAATTGTCTGAGATTCCACATGGAAGTGGATCTGAAGTATGTCCTAGTGGACTGGCCTATTTCACAGTGTCCTTCATTTTCATCTGTATTTAACATGTGGTAAAATTTATTTCTAAAATCTAAATTAATACACCTGTGCTGGTTGGTTTCTGTCGACTTGACACAAGCCTTGACATATCTGAGAAGGAATCTCGTTTGAGGGATGGCCTGGAGACAGGTCCGTGGGCCACATATTTGATTAATTATTGATGTGGGAGAGTCCAATTCACATTGGTCAGTGCTATCTCTGTACAGCTGGCCTTGTTGGTATGAAAAAAAAGCAAGTGGAGCAGCAATGTTGAGAGAGCCAGTAAGCAGCACTCCTCCATGTCTGCTTCAGTTCCTGCCCCAACTTCCTGTCGTGCTTGAGTTTCCTCCTTGGCTTTCAGTAGACTGTAATCCAGCATGTATATGTGCCAGAACATACTCCCCCAGCCTCCAAGTTGCTTTTGGTCAGTGTTTTGATCATAGTAATAGAAAGCTAAAGTGAGACTGTTTCATTGAATATTACCCATTTTCTTTACTCATCCATCCATGATATTTAGTGTTTTTTCCCCTAAGTTGGCTGTTAAGAACTACCTTAAATGCACAGTTAATGCTGCTATTGACAGAAGGTGAAGCTATCTCTTTGAGATCCTGACATCAGACTTCTGGGATGGCCTGTGTTCACCTCCTAAGGACCAGCCGGGCTGTTCTCATTAACAGCTGAAGCATTTCACATTCCCACAGGCACCGTCAGGATCGCAGCTTCTCCACACTCACCAGTAGTGATTGTCTCCATTTGGGGAATAGGCATTCTAACCACCATGAGGTGGCATCCCACTTTAATTTTGATTTACATTTTCCTTGAGATTAATAATAGTACGTGATCTTTCCATGTTAATCGTTTTTTGCATCTTCCGTTAATACATGTTTATTTGAGCCTCCCATCCTTTTCCTTTTTAAGATGAGTCTTACCATGCTTCCTTTTCAGGCTGCACTTGAGCTCCTGGACAGAGACACACACACACACACACACACACACACACACACACACACACACACACACACACACAAATACACATCTCGGACCTACCCATTTTTTGGAGTTATTTGAAGGTGTGTAGGCAAAGTAACCCAGCTGGGAAAAGTACTTGCTTTGCAAGGCTGTCAGGCTATGTTTGGTCCTTAGAATCCAAGGTGGCAGGAAGAACCAACTAATAAAACTTGTCCTCTATACACATTCCTTGGCATGCGTGCCCCTACCATGTATATACACACACACAAACCAATAACAATAAATAAAATTAAAGCTGCTTGGGCGTGGCTCTGCTATCAAGTGCCGGAATTTCTAATATATTCTGATACTAGCCCATCCGATAGATCGTTTGTACGTGTTTTCTGCCATTCTGTCAGCAGTCTTTACTGCTCCTTCCTGCATGCTCCTTCTCTGGTTTAAAACTACCTCCGGAGCTCCACCTCTGACATGTGACCCAGCCTCAACTCGTGCTCCTGGCTCAGTCCAGATCATGGAGACATCCTTCCCTGGAGGCATGCAGGTTTGCTTTGCTGCTGACTGTGGGTGCTCAGTAGTTTGGTTTTTCATTTTTAATAACATGGAACTATTGGATAACATTTACCATTTGATAGAACATTTGTGAGATTTTTTTCCTTGTAAGTATCAGGAATCCTAACCCAGACTAGCAATGTGTCACATAATTAGAAGTCCAGCATTAAAAATCCTCTTTATCCTGGGGGAAATAACATGCAACCAGGACAATCTTCCAACTTTGAGCTATTTTTAGGCTCATTTGGTAACAGGAGGGTGCCAGAGGCTCCAGTTCTTTATTGTGCCAGAGTCTCTCTCGCCTATTCCAGAGACGTGGTTTTGTCAAACTCAAGGACTGGCATGCATTTGCCTGATGCTGTGTCCATCCATCTCTGCACAGTAGAGCCTGTCAAGAGAATAGAATGCTAATTGGCCCAGATCTAAGCCATACATGTTAATTTACTAATTTATAAGGCAAGGACTGTCTTTGGAAATAAAGATAAAGTTCATTCAGAGGATGTAATATTTTAAAGTGTATATATGCCTATTAACAGATCCAGATATATACAGCAGAACTGCAAATGAAATAGACAGGCCACATCATAGTTAGAAGTCTCAGTAATACTGTCAGTGATAGAACAGACCAAAAGTAGGGGCATTGGAGCGTTAACCAGCCAGTTTGATCTAATTGATGTTTATAAACATCCTACTCAGTAACAGCAGTAAGGACGTACCCTTAAAGTAAATATTCAGTTAGAAAACAAAATTGGCCAAGCATGGTGGCACACACTTTTAATTCTAGCACTCAGGAGACAGAGGTGGGTAGATTTCTGTGAATTCAAGGCCAGCTGATCTACATAGTGAGTCTGTCTCAATGAATTAAAACTGAGGGCTAGAGAGAGGGCTCAGCAGTTAAGAATACATACTGCTTTTACAGAGGACTCAGATTCTGTTCCCAGCACCACCACAGCCAGTTAACCCCAACTCCAGAAAAATGCATACATCTGGCCCCCAGGGGCACTAGCATTCATGTGAATGTACACATATGCACACACATAATTAAAAATAAGGCAATTTTTAAAAATATTTTTGAATTTATAATGCAGCTGCCTGATTTCCTGCTTCCCTTTCCTCCCTCCGAACCCTCCCATGTAAACCACACAACCACATACCCCTCCCGCCTTCTTTCCAATTCATGACGTTGTTCATTCGTTTGTTTTGTTTTTTGAGACAGAGTTTCCCTGTGTAATAGCCCTAGCTGTCCTGGATCTTGCTTTGTAGACAAAGAGTCCACCTGCCTCTGCCTCCCAGGTATGGGAATTAAAGGTGTGTACCACCACATGCATGGCAGTGACCTCTTTTTAATTGTTGTTATACTCATGTCTGTATATGTATACTCTCTCTCTCTCTCTCTCTCTCTCTATATATATATATATATATATATATATATATATATATATATATATATATAGTGTGTGTGTGTGTGTGTGTACGTGCGTGCACTCATGCGCCCGCGTGCTTACATGTGCACTCATGCATGTATTCCTAAATATAACCTCCTCAGGCTGTATAGTGTTACTTTTGTGTTTTTATGGCTTACTTCCATTTGGTATTAGATCACCAAGCAGTATGTGCACTCTTCCCTCAGGAAAACTATTTCTCCACTTGGCATTCTGTAGTTGCTGTAATTATGTGTGTTGAGGTCTTCTGGCTCCCTCACCCCTGGCCATAGCTGCTAGTGTGTCTGTTGGTGGTGTCCAGCCCCTTGACGAGATTCCATGAGAGTGGCTTCTCCAACATCTCTAGGAGACATGATCTCACACCTGACTCTGCTCCTCTGCTCTTGCTATCACCCACCTCCTCTTCTGCAGTGACTCCCGAGCCTTAGGTGCAGGAGCAGTATCCTAGATCCATCATTTGGAACTGGGCTCCACAACTCTGCATTTACCACTGATATTTCAATACAAGCTCATTTTTAAAATATTCTTATTTATTTATTTATTTATTTATTTATTTATTTATTTATTTATTTATTGTAGTAATGCTCTATCTGCATGTATACCAGAATGCCTGAAGAGGGCATTTGATCCAATTATACATGGTTGTGAGCCACCATGTGGTTGCTGGGAATTGAACCGAGGACCTCTGGAAGAACAGTCAGTGGTCTTAACTGCTGAACCATCTCTCCAGCCCAATACAAGCTCATTTATCCAAGTGATGAATCCAATTCTCAAAGTAGAATATTGTTTTATAATATTACATTGGATTCTTTCATGTTTGTATGACTTACTTTTTTTTTTTTTTTTTTTTTTTTTAAGAGCTGGGGACCGAACCCAGGGCCTTGCGCTTGCTAGGCAAGCGCCCTACCACTGAGCTAAATCCCCAACCCCAACTTACTTATTTTTATTTTATGTGCATTGGTGTGAAAGTGTTTGATTCCCTGAAAATGAAACTACAGACAGTTCCAAGCTGCTAGGTGGGTGCTGGGAATTGAACCTCAGAAAGAGCTAGCCAGTGCTCTTAACCTCTGAGCCATCTGTCTCTCCAGCTCCATACACTGGATTTCTTAAATGTTACATTTAAGAACCTGTGTTGGTTGTGGTAAATGTATTTGTGTGTGTGTAGTGCGCTAAGGGTAGGAGGCATTTGAGTGCCATATGAGCAGAGGGTTCTCTCCTTCCACATGAGGGTCACAGGGTCAGATTCAGGCTGTCAGAGTTGGCTGTGCTGCTGAGCTGCCTTGCCTTGAAAGAATCCAATTTAATATTATAAAACAATATTCTACATTTGACATCCTTCAGTCTTAAGGGGAAAACTGTCTGGAGAAAAGGATGGAAAGGACGCCTTCAAACATCTAACTTTGACCTGAAAAGCGGCTTGGTCATTGTTGTTTTATGTTTGTTGTTATTATGTTTTTAAAGACAAGATTTCTCTGCATAGCTTTGGCTCTCCTGCAAGTTGCTCTGTAGACCCTGTTAGCCTCAAACTCAGAGATCCTTCTGTCTCTGCCTGCAGAATGTTGGGATTAAAAGTGTGGGCCATCATGCCCCTCTGTTTTTACTACATAATTTATATCTTGTAATATGATGAAAATTGGACAAAAAAAGCTAAGGGTAACAGCACCTGTTGCAAGCACTGGGTAGAGAGGCAGGAAAGTTATGCATTCAAGGCCAGCCTGGGCTACCAAGTAAGTTTCAGGTAAGCCAGAGCTACATATAGCAACAACATGTCTCTCATGATTAGCTGACTGATAGCCAGGTTTCAGATCAATGGCACTGTGTAAAGTGCCATTCCTTCAGCATCAGGTGTGTTTGTGCTGGTGTTAATGTAGCTGCATATGAGTCCCAGTACCTTCACTTATTTGTGCTTTAAAAGCTCAGCTGTACTTTTAGAGCTATTTTCTCCCACAGAAATAGTATTAATTGGGGAAATGGGTAGATCATAAAGGAAATCATAAAGAAATTTAATTATTAATAATACCCTGTATTGGTTAGGGTAAATGTATTTGTGTGTGTGTGTGTGTGTGTGTAGTTGCATGTGTGTATGTAGTTGCCTGAATATTTGTGTGTATTTGCATGTATGTTTGTGTGTAGTTGCATATATGTTTTGTGTAGTTGCATGTATGTATGTGGAGGCTAAAAGTCAACCTCAGGAGTCATTCCTCAGGCGCTATCTACCTTGGTTTTGGTTTTGAGATTTTTTTTGCTTGTTTTTTGTTTTTGTTTTGTTTTGTTTGTCTCTCTCTTAGCCTGGAACTCACCTATGAGGCCCAGCTGGCTAGCCAGTGAACCCCAGTAAATTCTACAGCACTGTTAAAAGTGCATGGTGCCATACCTGGATTTTTCACATTGTTCTGGGGACTGAACAGAAAAATACAGTAAACACTTTACCAACTGAGCCATCTACTTAGCCCAGGGAATGATTCTTATGAATGGGATTAACAATAATTCACTATTCTCCATATTCAAAGTACTGCTTCATACACCACTTAATAGAACTGTTTTTATAGTTCTCATTACATGGGAACACAGCCGAGAGACTATGCTGCCCAATAGCTGTCCTTCTAGTATAGCAAGGCTAACACCATGGTCTGGCCATACTGGATCAACTCTCCCTCTCTCTCCCTGGTTTATTGCTTATAGTTCAGGACAGTGTTTATTCTGTTATAGCCACTGTCAGTCTGGAGGGACTTTTATGGTACTTCCCTCAATTTTGAACAGTTTTTCCATTCTTGAAATATAAAATATAAAGTCACCAGTCTTCTCTCCTTTGTCAAACTGGTCAGAACGATGCTCTATTTGCAATGACGAGTTGTGCAGTACACACCTGGCGCAGACCGAAACTCCTCCCCTGTGTGATTGTCTGTTCAGCAGTCAGCTGTAGAGATCATCGCACCTCAGGCCCTCCCCGTGAACTGTCCCGTGCCTGCCTGGCTTCAGTCTTCTGCTACCGCGACTTGTCCTGCTCCAGCACCTAACTGTCTCCAACTATTGTGTGAAACTGCTCAGCAAGAGCCCATACACTTCTTCTCTGTACCAACTGAGGTTATCATATCAACATAAGGCATTGTCAGTCTGTTCGAACAAAATGGCCAGCTAATGGTAGTGTTGGTAGCTTAACCTAACCCAAACCTTACTCTATATTTTCTCCAGTGTTTCAGGGCAGTTTTAACTAGATTTGACTAAATGACAGGCCAGAAGATGTGGTGATGATGCTAAAAGCTCTCCTCTGTTAATTATAACCTCATCTTCGTTTGCAGGAGACTGTACAAACTCATGTATTTACTGCTGTTTGTAGCTAATATGATATGTTCTCGTCACACCTCACTATCTCTGAGGTGTGTGTGTGTGTGTGTGTGTGTGTGTGTGTGTGTGTGTGTGTGTGTGTGTGTGTATACTGTAGCAGGTAATCCAATTAAGACAAACACTGTAAATTTTATATCAAGTAATCAAAAAAAAAAATTAAATTATCTTGGTGAGACTAGCATGAGTAAGTTAAAGTTGAAGGCCTTCTTTCTCAGCCTGATGGTGCAGGATCACAGTTGCATGACACAGGAAGGTTGTGAGTTCCAAGCCAGCCTACACTATATAGTGAGATGTTTTTAACAGCAATAAAAAGGTGTTCGCTAAACCATAAAGCTGAAGAGTGTGGAAGAAATGGCGTTTCCTGCATGGCTGCCTACACGTCTGTGTTCCTTCCGTTTGATCCTCATCATCTGTTCCCTTCTTTTGTTGCCCAGTACCATACCATGCTGGAGGACTGAGTCATCAGAGCCACACAAATGAGAAAGCTGCAGCTGAAATGTCATTGCCACCTTCGCCAGAAAACCTCACTGCCCTAATGTTCTTCTCGCTCCCACTGGCTTACAAGGCCGTTTGCCTGCTTCCCTGATTCTAAGACTGTTTAACTGAGAAGGATAATAAGGATGTGGCTGCAGTGTTCTTTCTCTTCTGGTGTGGCGGCCTTCTTCTGTGCTATGTCTGTTACTCGTATTTAAAGTGGAGTTGTCCATCCTGTGACAGTGGTAAAAGCAGGCAGCAGGTGTGTTCATTACAGCACACCCCACTGAGGATGGCCTCACTGTCTTCCAAGGTCCTTGCCTGGCAGATATGTGACACTGCCTTAAGTTCTCTTAACACACCTCCTATCTCACACCCTCTGCCCTTTTCAGCCTGGCTTTGGCTCGTGCCTTCAATGATAGGACTCTAGTGGAGCTCACCAATTAGATGCATCTTACTGTTTAAACAGAGCAATTAGCATGAAAGGAGTTGTTCAAAGGTAAAAAGTAATTGTGCAAGCCATGATAAGGCTGTCTTTTTTTCCAGGTGCACAAGAGGAAAGGGCTTTAAAACTGGCTGGCCGTGCCATGTAGGCAGCATTCCTTTACTTTGACCAGTCAAGGTGGACCAACAGCATTAGAGGCAGCCTAGGAAAAATAGTTCTGTGTCGTCTTACCAAGTGGCTTTTCTAACTAATGTTCAGTGCTACCAGAGATGCTCCTTTGAATTTTCTTACCAAAAGAATCTCCCAAGGCTTGTTTCTGGTGAATTGATAGAATTGTCAGTATCAGCCCTCTCCGTCCCACCTTACAAAGCCAGTACGTGTGTATACTTCAGGTCAGACAGCAAGCAGAGGGTAAGGTGGAGTCTCTTACTCATAAGATCACTTCATTCCACTTAACTGTCCAAAACCCAGAACAAAAGTTTTGTATGCTCAGAAGGGCCTTAAGGGCAGGCTGAAGAGATGGCTTAGCTGTTAAGAGCACCTCCTGGGGAACTGGGTTTGATTCCCAGTACTCACTTGGTGGGTCACAACTATCTGAAACTCCTGTTCCAGGGAACCTGAGACCCTCTCAGGCGCCAGACACACACCTGATGTGTAGCCATAAATTCAGACAGAACACTCATAAACATAGAACTTTAAGGAGAAAAAAATTATGGCCTTCAAGAAGATAGAACATTTTTCCTCATTTATATCCAGGGCTAACAAAATCTTATTGTTAGATTTCCTAGTCCACAACAGTCTTAGTTAGGGTTTCGATTGCTGTGATAAACACAGCATAACCAAAAAAGAAATTTGGAGAAGAAAGGATTTGTTTCAGCTCACAATTTGTCATCAATGAAAGTCAGGCTGGAACTGAAGCAGAGGCCATGGAGGACCACTGCTGGGGAACACTGCTGGCTTACTCATCGTAATGTGCTTAGCCTCCTTTCTTACATAACACAGGACTGCTTGCCCAGGGTGGCACTGCTTACACTGAGCTGCCTGACATCAATCACTAACCAAGAAAATGTCCTACCAGCCGCTCTTATGAAGGCTTCTTTTTTTCAGTCAAGGTGCCCTCTTCCCTGATATATCTAGGTTTGTATAGAATTGACAAACCAACCAACAGCAACAACTAACCAGGACAACAACTAAGGGTCAGCAACTAAGAAAGCAAGCAGGGGTGAGGACAGTGAAAGAGTTGGCAGCCTCAGAACAGGAAAGCAAAAGCCTTAGGTACTTTAGATGACAGTGCTGTACAATGCATGCCTCTCGGTTGTGTACTTACCAAGACTTCAATTAGTGTTTATTCCTTAAGTACCGACCGGTTGCAGATCTGACACCCTCTGCTATATGTAGGGTAGAGCATTCCAGGCAAAAGTTTCAATGTCAGATAGTCATGGGGGCCCACACTGTTAATCACAGAACTGACAAGGTTAAGGCAGGAGAATCTAAGGTTCAAGGCCAGCCTGGACTCCACAAAAGACCCTGTCTTTCAAAACAAGCACACAGACAAAAGGGCTGGGTATGTAGCTCAGTGGTAGAGTTCCCCTAGCATGTTAGCAGTGTAAAGCCTAAAGGTCCTAGCTCCTGTGGTCTTGGGCTTCTTGCCAAAGCTTCTTGTGACCAACTGCAGGCCTTCTTTCCTCCTTTTCCTTCTGTTTCCTTCTTACCTGAGCAGTGACACTTTTGACCTTTTCATTATAGTTGAACACATGATACTTTTTGATTAGCTTCATTTTAAAATACAACCATTTCTATAAAATTGTTAGCACACTTCAGTGTCTGTACATACTGTGCACCAAGTACTACCTGTCGGCATTGTACTAGAATCTATACAGATGAAGGAGTGCTTCTTTTCATTGACACATGATTGCATATTCTTTAGGGACACAATGTAACATTTCAACACAAGTATAGTAACCAGACCAAGATAATGGCATGAGCCTTACTCAAACATTTATTGTTTCCTTGTGTTGATAATATTCAAAATTCTACTAGCTCTTTTAAAGTATACAGCTAATCGTTATTAGCTATAATTACCTACTGTGCTGTAGAACATTAAAGGCTGATCATTGTTGTTTGTTTGTTCGTTTGTTTTGTTTTGACTTTTAAAAAAGGGTTTCTCTGTGTGGCTCTGGCTGACCTGGAACTCACTTTATAGACCAAGCTAGCCTCAAAGTCAGAGATCTGCCTCCCTAATGCTGGGACTGAAGGCTTGTACTACCACTACTAAAGGCTGTTCTTAAATCAGGTAGCACTTTCCTATAATCCCAAAATTTGGGAAATGGAGGTAGAAGGGTTGGAGTTCAAGGTCAGTCTTGGCAACAATCATTATCAGCTTGTGCTACATGAAACACAAGGTGCTAAAGGAGTAAGGGTTCCTCCTATCCAGCTAACTCATTCAAAGGTAACTATCTCCCGATTCTATCTCCATTTCCCCTAGGGACTGTGTTCCATCAGTGACCTCTCTCTCCCTGCCACCCTTTCCCTTCCTAACTGACTTTCTCTGCTTTTGTATCTCACATGCCATGTCTTAAACTTGAGTAGTTAGCCTGGCTCTTTCCCACCTCCATCACTTCCAGTTCCTCTCTCTTTTGTACTGCCCAAATTCATGCCCACATCATCCAACCTGATGGCTACCAAAATATCCTGCCCAGTTCAGGTTCCTCTAGACTTGTCCCCTTCACTCAGGGGCTGTATCTGAAGCCTGAGCAGTGTCTTTCTCTCCAGCCATGCTCTAGACACTTCGATGGGCACTTCACACTGTTTTCCAGACTAAATCTACTGTGGCTTCCCTAATCCTACATCCTTCCTCTCTTTGTGTCTGTCATCAGTAACAGTGAACTATGTTCACTGATATATACAATACTCAATGAATGAATGAACTCGCTGTTTATGTTGATGACCTCTGGAGGAACACAACAGTAGAGGAGGCACAGTCCATTGTCGTGGAATGACTGTGATCACAGAATGAGGGAAATGTAAGGCCTGGAATTCTAGGTGTAAAATGTCCACAGGGAATCTGGTTGACCGCACTGTGTAAGCAGAAGTTAAGCTAGGCCTGATGCTGCTAAGGCAGTTTGCTGGGGGCTGTGCAAGTGACTTCTAAACTTTTTTTAAAAAAACAAAAAACAAAAACAAAATACCCACAATTGTGTAGAAAATCTTTATAAGAATTCTGTACTGGCCTGAGGGCATGAGTAATGAGTCCCTCACAGCTGCTTTCAGACGTGCACATGCAGCCTTGATTAGAGAACATGGGCTGAACAGAGAAAACTCTTTGTTCAGCATGTGTCGTGTGAACAGATGCCCTGTGTCTTCTGAAGTGTCACTTCTCTCCTGAGGCAGGAAGGGACTTACTAACATTGGTAGTCAGTGGTAGTCAGTGCTCTTATGTTTAAGTAAGAAACCAAGCACTCTCTGTTGCATGGTGTAACTTCAGATGCTTCACCACGAGGTAAATGATAGGTACAAATTCTTCTTGGGACTTGTTCCATCCTTTTTTTTTTTTTTTTTTTTTTTGTTCTTTTTTTTTCGGAGCTGGGGACCCCGAACCCCAGGGCCTTGCACTTCCTAGGCAAGCTCTACCACTGAGCTAAATCCCCAACCCCTCTCATTCCATTTTTATTCACCTACGTATTTAGTAAGTAATTCATACTTATCATGAGGCCTGCAACCTGTAGGCCAAAGACTTTCTCCAAAGTCCCTTTAGATGCTGTAGTGATTTCACCATCACACGCACCGTTGCAAGCCCATGCCCGTGGTCTCCTTCACCACATTCCCATCAGAGTGCAGTGAGGGTCATCCAGTTTCATTCACTCTGAGGAACAGAAACAAGCACAGGAGCATTGGAAGGAATCTTTTGATCTTGGGCCTTGTTCTAGCAAGCCCATGAAATACTTTGAATTTATGGGCTCTGAACATCATTAGCAGTTCAGAGGCAAATGTGTTGCATTTCTGACCCTTTTCATAAAAGATGTAAGAGGAATTATGACCTCTTTTTCAAAATTAACATGAGACCTGGTCTTCAGGCTTGCTTGTTATAATCACAAACACGCCTATTTACAGTGAACTGTGGGCTGTCCACCGCAGCCTCAGAGGGGTACTTTACCAGTTCTAGCTAGCAGTCGGAATGCTGACATACTATAGTTCACTGAATATATAGGGATATTTTAACATCTTTGAACTTGAGCCTTATTTTATAATCAGTGGTGTTTTCATGATTCAATCAGCATAGTTTTTCTGAATGAAATGTTACACTTGTGACATTTTGGGCTTGAAGAAATAATACATCTGTGTAAAATATACACAAATACATATTCATATTCTAGAGTCATTAGCTTATTTCTGAGACCCATTCACTAGATTAATATCACAATTATGAAAAATAAAATTTTTAGCTACATTTTTACTCTTTACAGAACTGCTTCCGTAGATTCAACCATTGAAATCATCACACTTGATTTTTTTTGCCATATTTTCATTTCCTGAAGGAGACGATGACCTTAATTAAGTCTAATTAGCAGTAAATTAACTGACTTCCTATATCCTCTCTCTAGTGCATTTTCAACTAGAATTTGCCCCAAACTATTAAATATATATTATATGTTATATATATATATATGAATGTATATTTATATAAATGGCTTTCACTTTTATTTTAAATATATGAGTGTGTACGTGTGTGTGTGCACGTGTGTGTATGTGTATGCACATGCACACATGTATATGTAATTTTTTAAGACATTCGTTCACTGTGTAGCCCTGACTGACTTGAAAATCATAGAGAGCTGCCTGCTTCTGCGTCCCTAGTGCTGGGATTATGAGTGTGCCACCACACCAGACAAGATTTTTTTTTAATTCCATTATTTAATGTGTAGGGTTCAAATTCATGGCTTCTCTGTTCTGGTACAAGCATTAGACTAGAATCTTTTACTTTTCCTATTCATGAAAGTCTGTGAGAGCATGGTAACGTCACAGACATGAAATGACAGTCTTCAGTTTCTCATTAACTGTAGCTTTTGCGGGTACGATGTGCAATTGTTTGTTAACGTGGTAAATATCAAGTGTTTTGAAGAACATTTTTTATGATTCAGTTGCCACCAGTGTCACTTTAAGATTTATGACCCACTATTGCCACATAAGCTGAATTCTTACATTCAAGACATTGTCAACCCTGCTTCTTACCTTTCAAGCCATCACACTCAGACATGCCAGTGTTTGCCCAGCGTGCAGAAGAGGCTACTTGTGCCTGAAGAGACTCATTGGAAAATTCCATGGTAGACATTGTTTCCAAAAGGAAATTGCTGTCTGCCGACTGGATGTGTCATAACTTCTAAAAGAAGCAATGAAGCTCTGAGAAACTGTCACTTGTCAGTCCCACTCAGTCAGTCTTTCTGAGTGCAGGCATCTCCAGTTCAGTGTGGCTTGTGCAGTGCTGCTTTGACTGATACACGACAGCCTCCTCACAGATGTCTCTCTCCCCTTTCTCCACCCTGCCCGCCTCTTCTTCAGGTGCATACGTTCCGAGGGCCACACTGGTGTGAATACTGTGCCAACTTCATGTGGGGCCTCATTGCTCAGGGAGTGAAATGTGCAGGTAAGAGCCACTCTCCCCATTCTGTCAACAGCCACACTCAAGACTGGGTGGTCACTTCCTTTGGCCTTCTCACTAGGTGGGCAGAGCAGCAGGGGTCCCCAGAAAGGAAGAGGCCAGCTTGCTTCTGAAGCTCAAAGGAGATGAAAGCAGGCGGTTATAGTCAGCATTTGGCCTTGGTGTTGCTGTAACTACATCTATACAATTTTTTAAGCAGTGTGCAAGGACATACGTTGCCTTGGAAACTGGAATTTAAAGCTGACTTGTTAGGCGAAATTGTCCTTACTAAGTTTTTTTTTAATCAAAATCAAAGCTGTAAAAAAAAAAAAAAAAGTCTGCAAATTTATGTTCAAAGATGATAACCAAATTCCAAATTAACTTAGTCATTGATATTTTCTTTGTGGCACATAAAGATATTGAATGTAACAAATCTTTTCTGTGAAAATGATGATGGTGTCTTAGGTTTACATGTAGAAACTTTTACCCATTAAGAAATACTCAATGTGGTAGACTGAAGAGATGGCTCAGAGGGTAACACCCTAGAGGACCTACACTCAGTCCCCGGCACCCGTGTGGTGAAGCTCCAGCTCCAGGGAACCCGGGACCTGCTGAATTCTGTGTGTACCATGCACATATGTGGTGCATGTAGGCAAAACACTCACACGTACAAAATAAATAAATCTACATTTAAATTTTAAAAAAAGAAAAGAAACTGCTCAGTGGTTAGGAGCAATGGCTGTTCTTCCAGAGGACCTGGGTTCAACTCCCAGCACCCACATGGCAGCTCATTGCTGTCTGTACCTCTAGTTCCAGGGGGGTCTAACACCCTCACAAACATGCAAGCAAAATATCAGTGCACATTAATTAAAAATAAATTATTTTTGAAAATAGCAATAGAGGGCTGGAGAGATGGCTCAGCGGTTAAGAGCACTGACTGCTCTTCCAGAGGTCCTGAGTTCAATTCCCAGAAACCACATGGTGGCTCACAGCCATCCGTAATGAGATCTGATGCCCTCTTCTGGCCTGCAGTCACATATGCAGGCAGAATGCTGTACATAAAATAAATAAGTAAATCTTTAAAAAAGAAAAGAAAAGAATATAGCAATAGAGAAATTCTTGAGCTGAGCATACTGGCTCGTGCCTTTAATCTCAGTACTCGAGAGGCAGGTGGATCTCTGAGTTTGAGGTCAGCCTGGCCTACGGAGTGAGTTCCAGGAAACCCAGGCTTGAAAAACCAAAAGAGGAAAAAAATTCTTAACATATGAAAGCACATTTAAAAGACAATTTAAATTTGTTTCCCCAAATTAGAATCTTAATACCCCTGAATAAACGTAATTTTCTCTCTCCCACCAGTGCGTTTGTGTCCACATGCACACTGCAGGAATTTGTTATATTTTGTGAAATGATATAATAATGAATGTCATGTGAAATTTATTGGTGTAAAACCACTATTCTCAATACTACCCAGACTACCATTAGCGTGGCCTTAAAAATTATTATTTAAAATTTAAATATGTAGTATTTGCTAACAGTAAATATGTTTATCATTAAAGTTGTGTTGTTTAATTTTTAAAGCTAAAGTATCTTTCATGTCTTTTAGCATAAAGCTTTTACTCAGTATATACTAACAGGACTGGGATGTGAGTCAGGTGGTAGAGTACTTGCTTTAACATGCTGAAAGCCCTGGTCAAACCCTAGGACCTCACAAAAGTAGGCCTGGTGCCATACACATGCAGTCCCAGAACGCGGAGGTGACGCAGAAGGCTAGGAAGGTCACATTATGCTTAGCCTGTTTGTGAGTGCAGGGTCAGCCTGAGATGCGAAAGATTCTTTGTCTTTCTTTTCTGAAGTCTACTAAGAGTAAAGTATTTCAAAATGATAATGATCAGACTTAACACTGTATTACACTCAGTTCTCTTACCCTATTATCAAACTGAATATTTTTGTTGTACATCATGTACAGACATTTTTGTGTTACTAATTTGTATTTTCTTTGAGTAGCAGAACACAGTATGTGAACAGGCCAAGTCTTCTCTTTCCAACTATTCTGTCTCTGAACATCAGTTTCTAGACAGGATGTCAGGATGCTCCCTGCTGGGGGAGAAGGATAAAATGGCACAGGGGACTCGTGTGTGCAGAGGGATCCTGCCTGGAGCATCTCACCAGTTGCTCTCAACCCTCCTAATCCTTCAACCCTTTAATGCAGTTCTTCATGTTGTGGTGACCCCCAACCATAAAGTTATTTTCATTGCTACTTCATAACTGTAATTTTGTTACTGTTACTACTCATAATGTAAATATCTGATATGCAGGATATTTAATATGCCACCCCTTTGAAAGTATTGAGAACCACTGACCTACACTGCTCAGAGGCAGGTGGCATAGCCCTCCACAGCTGGGTCACCTGCTCAAAGAGCGACAGTCTCAGTCAGCTTCATTTGTCTTTTGAAAGATATCCTTGACCAGCTGACACCAAGAGAGTTTCTTAGCATTTGGCAGTCACTAATGAAAGGTTTTCTCTGAAACAGTGTTGTGGACCATTTATGTTTTGAAAGAGTGAAGACCATGTACATGAGAATCCTGAGAGCCACCAGCAAAAACACAGACCCTCTGCGTATGAATATGTGGAAATATTCTGTAGCCCCAAATCTTGTTTGGAAAAATTGTCTTGGGACAGCTGTTTTAGTGACAATGTAATAAACAAGTAGAAATAAAACGATCTAACTCTACCCCTCAGCACCCACCTTTATGGATGCCATCTCTTACCAGGGGCAAAGGGCAAAAACTGGAAGAAAAACCTGGAGGTTTTTCATTCTATCTGTAAATACGCTATATAATGTAAGCACATGTCAACTTTTGTTTTTCATTGAGGGGTTGGCATGGGACGTGGTAGCCTCAGTAACTACAAATGGTTCATTCCCCAGCACACTTTGTTTAACAGCTAGGTATAGCATGTGCAGGGTCGTAGGTGTTCCAGCGCTTAGGAGGAGGAAGCAGGATTAGAAGTTCGGGTCCGTTTCAGCTATATCGCGAGTTCAAGTCAGGCCTAGGCTATAGGAGACCCTGTCTCAAAAGCAAGCAAACCACAAACCTACCATGATGATCTTCAGAAAAAAATCTTTTTTTTTCCCAATTTCTTTTTAAGTAAATAGGGTCTACTTTAGTAGCTGTAGCCTCCCAGTGCTCAGGAGGTAGAGACGGACTGAGTTTAAGACTAACCTGGTCTACACAGTGAGTTCCAGGTCAGCCAGGGCTACATAGTGTGACCTGTCTTCACAAAATAAAGTAAAAGACAGCTTAGATTCACACAGTTCTGTCTAGATACCCAGTTACATTTATACTGACAGTGGAGTTTTTAAATGTGCCCCTGGACTCATCTAGCTTTTTAGGCCCCTACTTTATCTAAAACAGAATTCAAAGACAGAAGACTGGAGAGAGCACAAACGGGCTATCTAGGCTGTGCTGTCATCCCTATTATTGTTGTTGCTGTTACCATTGCTGCCCTCTAAAAGGACATAGAAGGCTGTCTCCTAACATAAGCTATTTTAAGTATATTAATATTCAACTTTTAATTGTAAGAGAAAAAGAATAACGTCTATTTTTATTAGTACCTAACAGTGGTGATTTTCCTTGTAAATCAGTGAGAATCCGAACAATCCCTTTTAAAAGTTTTATGTAGCCTAAGTAATATTTTCATAAATGTTCCAAGGTAAAAGTCATTTCTTTTCATTTCCTTATGAAATAATGGCTTGTGGTATCTACTAGAATGTAAGAGGTTCACTGGGTAGAGGGGGCAGATGGCTCAACGCTGAGGAGCACGTGCTGCTCTTGCAGAGAACCCTAGTCAGCAGCCCTGTCCAGTCTTTAGGGCCACAGAGAGAAGAAACACTTCATAGATGAATATTTATAAAACAATGAATAATGTTCTTCCAAAGTGTACATTACCATAGTTCTCTTACCTTTAATCTGTCCTCAGAATGTAAATGAATGTTGGTTATTTACCTCAGAGCATGGGTCCCTGTGCTTTCCAGCAGTGCAGCGTGCGTATGCACAGGGAGCTCAGTGCACACAGATACCTGAGGTCGCTAGTCTATGCAACATAACTGTCTCATTAGGAAAATGCAGAATAAGGTGTAATATGGGTTCTCTAATTCTCTTTTTCTGTCTTTTTGTATATTTCTTATCTTGAGACATTGGAGGGTGAAATGTAGTTTAATAATAACGTAAAATTAGCCTACAAAACCAAGAGATATAACAAATGGCATCTATGAACTTCTCACACATTTATAGTTCAACAACTTATGAAAAAACAACACTGCATATGGCATAAATAAATGTATACATAAATAAATTCTAAGTAGTCTTAATGACAGACTGAAATTTGGTTTGCTGTTTAATGCTGGTGTGTTCTCAGTGTGTGGTTGGCAGAGCATGCTTGGGGCTGCTGCATTGCACCGTAAACTCAAGAGTGTAAAGCGATGCTAGTGTGTGGTGTTTTACCTCCGTGCACATCTGTGTACTGCTTCCATGCCTGGTGCTGAGGAGACCAAAAGAGGGTCAGATTCTCCAGGACTGGAGTTTCAAATGGTGGTAAGTCACCATGTGGGCCACAGGAATCAGTCCTCGGGAAAAGCCACCACTGCCCTTAACCACTGAGCCATCTCTCCAGTCTGATGCTGTATTTTAATCCTATTGCCTTTGTCCTGTGGTCTTCCAAAGGAGTTCCTCTTGAATCCTGTTCAAAATGTAGTCTCTGAAATTAATCCCATACTTTTATATTGTTAAATGGATTGAGGATATTTGTTTCATGAACAGTTCAGTTATTGCTTGATGCAGTTTTGACTGAATCACAAGTACATTTAGTAGCTGACTATTTAAAATAGGAGATGGCACCAAACTTTGAAAGGATAATAATATAAGACTGTTAGTGTCATTTATATGTTTTGATATGTGAATACATCAGGCTTTATGTTTGGGTTTTCATTTTGAAGTTATATGTGGGGAAGAATATGAAGAGACAAGAAGATAATGTCTAGCTAGGTTTTATCACTGCTTTTAAAAGCCTTTCAGGATCAGGCACAGATAATTGCAAGACTGGTACAGGTGAACTATAGCAACAATTTTTAAACTAAAAAAAATATATACTGGTACAATACACATTATTGAACAAAAGATTGGAAGTATACAGTTCATATTCAGTGCTGAGAAAGGACTCAGCGTATAGAGTGTGTTGTGGGCAGGAAGGAGGATGGATGAGTAGAACACGTGCTGGTCAGTCTGCAGTCCACTCACGGCTCTGCTCTTCAAGATCAGAAGCCTGAGCACACTAGGGGCCCATTTTCTTCATCTGCAGCGATGGCTTGTTCCAGGCTGCTCTTCAGAAATCCTCGTGACCTGTGTTACACACATGAAGAGCAAGGCACAGTCACTAGTGCTAGTGCCACATGTCAGAGACTTAATACACTTTAAAAGAGTTTTCCAGCTGGCTTCTATTTCACTTTAATTCATCAGTAAGTATAACTCCACCATCACACACACACACACACACACACACACACACTAACACATCAGTCATGAAGAGACGTTTGCATTAACCAAGAGAAAACTAGAAAGAGAGATCTAGAAAACGCTGGGTCTGGAGAGATGGCTCAGCAGTTCAGTGACTTTTTGCTCTTTCAGAGGACAGGAGTTCAAATCCCAGCACCCACCTGGGATGGCTCATAGTAGCTTGTAACTCCAGATCCATGGGATCCAGAACCTTCTTTTGACCTCTGCCTGGATGCATGTGGTAAACAGACAGACAGACAGACACAGACACACACACACACACACACACACACACACACACAAATTAGGTGAACATTTTAAGTTTATTGTTAAAATAACAAAGCTTCCAGGCTTAGCATTGTAATTTTAAAGTGGAACCTGCTGAAATGGAATATTGAAATGGATGCTGTAGTTAGAACATTCACAGTAGCCAAGATACAGTTCAGAATCACTTATCCCACCAGGAACCAGGGAAGCCTAAACTCAAAACTAGAGATGTTGTAGATATCAGACAAGAAGAGTATCTGTCATAGAACATTCCAACAAAGATTCTTGAAAACATGGGAAATGTCAGAAAGAAATACTGCTGTACAAAGAACTGAAGGCAGCCTTGGCAACTGGAAACTGATACCTGAGAGGACACCTGGTGATGGGCTGACCAGAGCAAAGGTGACAGAGGACTCAGGGAGGCTGAAGACGAGCACAGAAGTTGCACAGTTCAAGCACATAGGAGGAAAACAAAACATTTAAAATCAACTGAAAGAGCTGGAGCGTAAGTAGTGAGAGCCCCTGCCTAACATGTGCAAGAGGTTGGGGGACCCCAACAGCATTAACCATAAGAGAAGAGGACAGTCCTCAGCCACAGGACTGGGAGAGTTATCTGCTGTCTCAGAGGGTAGAGTGAGACGTTGGCAAAATATCTGAAAGCCCAATGTATTGAGAACTCACCAGCTACAGTGAGGACAGAGAGCAGTTACACATTAATTACTTGAAGGTGCTTTTCTGTAAATGAAGTGTGTGAAGAACAGTGTATACATAAAGTCTCCTACCCCAGTTACTCAGACCCGTCTTAGGACCTTGAGTCCACTTAGCCTCTGTCTGAGCTAGTGATGACAAGGCCTGTAACACTGGCAAGCGCCCAATACTACCTGGAACTCTTCACATGCAGTGACAGACACCAAGGCTTGCCCAACACTACAAGAAGCACTAAACATAAAAAGTGCAATGCCTCACTCCAGGTCACATAGCCCATTGATTCTAGAGCAAGCACCGAGTCCTTCACAACTCTTGAGTGTGTGGAGGAAAGCAGTCTTTTTGATGTTTATTTGGCTACTGGTTTGCTTTATTGTCAAATTCGAAATCTCACATATTAAGATGCCAAGAGGGGCTTTGCTTTTAGCCACACAATCATTTGGGCCTTGATATGGAGCAGTGCCGCCTCCTTTCTCCAGGTGGTAGATTGAGGACTTTGGTCAGGAAGCATTCTGTCCTTGGTCACGACAGTGTTTAGACATGACTCCGTGGTTTTGCCCTCTCTGGGATGTTCACTTAGGCTCACCTGTACAAAGACCCAGCTCCCTCAACACACCCTGGCCCTGCGTCCACATGCAGTTCCTCTCAGGCTCCCCAGCTGGCTGCTCTTTGAAGTTGCCAGTGTCTGTCCATTGAAAGACAAAACAGATCTGTTTGTGTGCTGGCACTTACGTGTGCTGTGACACTCATTACTAGTTTGCAGGACACATTTTATCAAAAGTTCTAGTGATGGTGTCAGCAGCATCACCAGCACCTGATGCTTCAGCTCAGTAGCTTCTAGAACAGCACCCTCTCCATGCTGTGACGTCAGCAAAATGAAACTGCCCAAGAGCCAGGGCAGCTGCCGACGCAGTCCGGGATTCCGGACCTGAGCTACATCTACTTCAGTTAAACTGGTTTTGTAACAGATTCTGATAAGAGTTTTAACCTAAAAATTAGAAAGGTTATATTTTTAAAACATAAAGATGGCATTCGTTTTAGTTGAATTATTTTTCAGTATAGTCTATCACTTGAGTCTAATTTAGCAGAACATGTTTGTTCTTTCTCATCCATTATAAAACTCTGTGGTACTCATGTGGTTGAAAGGGTATCTCAGATATTAACCAGGAAGTGCTTGGGTTCTAGTGCCTGAGATGTTATAGCCCTGCAAGACCAGAGGAGTAACTTCAGTGGAGACAGTCCAACATGGAGACCTCGGGGTCGCAGACTCCCCAAAGGCTGGAGTTCCAGCTTACCATGTTGGCTAAAGTCCTTAACGGGGCTTGTTCAGGTATCAACAGAAGACAGAAGAAACAGTCGCTGTTGAACAGAGCTTTGTGACTTTAGAGGAAATAATAAACACAAGGCACTTGGAATGGTGTGTGGCAATAGTCCTAAGTCCCCCATAAATGTTAGCTCGTGCCATCATAGACTATTTAGACCACTCAAGAAACTAAACGCACCCCTACATATGAAAGGGGTTGTGAATAGATACAAATAGGAACAGAGTTGGCTGGGGTTTGTTTGTTTGTTTTTGTTTGGTTTAGGTTGTTTTGTTTGTTTGTTTGTTTTGAGTCAGGGTTTCTCTGTGAAGCCCTGACTGTCCTATAACTCACTCTGTTGACCAGGCTGGCCCCCAACTCAGATCTGACTACCTCTGTCTCCCAAGTGCTGGGATTAAAAGCATGCACCATGACACCTAGCTGGAACAGATTTAAGAGGCTCTTGGATACTTTTATTTTGGTTGTCCAATTCCACTTTATATCAAGTGGCTTGAAATATAATGACAACTTACAATAGATGTAAATTATTTTGAGCTATCTTACTGATCTATTTTGTGCACTATATCAAAGAGCCTTCCACTAGGTAAGTAACAAAGAGAAGAGTTAGGTACCATAGTTCTGAGTCAGAAAGTTCAGGGCACCAGTATCTGGAAGGGGCTTTCTTGGTGGAATGCCAAGAGAAGGCAGAAGAGAAAACCCTCTCCCATGTCTCGTCATAGCAACACTGACCTGTTGATGAAAAGGGACCCCATACCTCTCAGTGTGTATAAGAATTATAAAGAAAACATTCAAATCTTAACATTGGTGATGTGACATTCTATTATGTGTAATTATTTAACACCTAATGGTTTTCATGTGGGGATCCATCATTTGATTTTGATTTTGCTTCTTCTGGGTTCATTTAGGAACTTAAATAATGAAGCATTAGCCAGAACCCTGGCCTTCTTGGGTGTGATGGCATGTGCCTTTGATCCTGGCATTCAGAAGGCAGAGACTGGCAGATACCTAGAGGCTAACCTGGTCTATGTAGAGAGTTTCCAGGTCAGCCAGGGCTACATAGTGAAACCCTATCTCAAAAGGAAAGAAAAGTTCTAATCAGATTTTTCCAAGAGAAGAGAGGCTGCTGCTCCTCTCCTTGGAGGAGCTGCACTTCTGCTAAAAGAAACATTCCAGAATGCCCAGGCTAAAAATAATCATGACTTTTTCCTTCATTCTTTTCACAGATTGTGGGTTGAATGTTCATAAGCAGTGTTCCAAGATGGTCCCCAATGACTGTAAGCCAGACCTGAAGCACGTGAAGAAGGTGTACAGCTGTGACCTGACAACGCTCGTGAAAGCTCACATCACCAAGCGGCCAATGGTGGTAGACATGTGCATCAGGGAGATTGAGTCCAGAGGTGAGGCGTTTCTGTGCAGGGTGCCAACGCCTTCACTCGAACCACTCTAGGCGCATCTTCAGTGGTGTTGTTGTCTGCAGTGATGTGGAACAGTGTCAGGAAATGTGCTCTCACAGTGTATTAATGAGCAAGTAGCTTGATTTCAAGGAACATTTAACCGGTTATGGAAAGTAGTATTTAGGAGACATTAATGGATGATGTCTGCGGTCTGCAGAGATCTCTGTGCAGAGATGGATTCATCTTTCGGGTTTTAAGTTCTTCTCACACCAGGAAGCAAAGGCAGAAATGCCCTATTAAAACGTCAAGAGCAGAAATCTGAGCTGCACCCTAATTATTCTTACCCACTTGGGAAAACAGCCACAGGCCTGCTGATGTAGCTTTCTGTTATGTAAAAGACTTTATGATGGAATTGGGTGACAAATGATTTCCCTTAAGATTTAACGTTATTTGGTCTAATTAGGCAACATGATGGCCAAATTATAAATATCCAGGTGACAGTAGGTCAGAAGTAGAAACAGTGGGACAGACTCACTTTTGGAGGATGTGGAAGACTTGTAGCGTGTGTGAGTGAGTTATTTTTTTCTAACACATATTTGCCCAGCTTGAAGTATGAGAAAAGTTGAAATGTGAAAGAAGGTGTGAGTTAACAGACAATCAGTCCCATGCTTCAGTCCTTTCTCCTCAGGTCTGAATTCTGAAGGACTCTACCGAGTGTCGGGATTTAGTGACCTAATTGAAGACGTCAAGATGGCTTTTGATAGAGGTATGTTTCCAGCACAGCGCTTACGTAGGTGCCAGTACTCTTCCATGACTCATGAGTACCTTCTGCTAAAAGCTGTGAGAGCATGGTGTGCACCCCTACAACCCTAACACGTGAGAAGTGGGAACAAGATCAGGTGTTCGGGGGCCATGGTTGGTCCATAGTGAATGTGAGGCCAGCCTGTCTGAAAACTAAGCCAACACAAAACAACAAAATTCAACTTAGAGCGTCTTGTCTTTGCACCCGCTGCCTTAAGGTTCAGATGTCCTGGTGAGAAAGAAACACAAGCTTATGGGTATCACAGCATCTGAGTGTCTAAGGTTGGTCCAGATTCATCAAAAGCAGGGATCAATTAAGTTGCCAAAACCGACATAAAAAATGGACAGCGTAATCGTTTCTCATGTCCCAGCCTGTGTTAGCCCACTCAGCCCTCCCCTGAGGTTCTGAGACTGACTCGTGTTCTAGCTCATGTACGGGACCCAGAAGGCTCAGAGCCCCTGAAGCTGCAGAGAGTTGCCCACTGGAAAGCTCGATTTACAACTTGCAGGAGGACCCATTCTTGTTTGTAGCCCTGAGTGGCCTCAAACTTGACATTCTCCTGCCTCTGCTTCCCAGTATTTTAGGTATGTGCAGTCCCGCCTTAATGGCACTTTAAGAATAACATTTAAGGGGTTGGGGATTTAGCTCAGTGGTAGAGCGCTTGCCTAGGAAGCGCAAGGCCCTGGGTTCGGTCCCCAGCTCCGAAAAAAAAGAACCAAAAAAAAAAAAAAGAATAACATTTAAGGTTTGATTTGTGCGGGGTGTGGTGGTGCACCCACCCCTTTATACTCAGCACTGGGAAGGTAAAGGCAAATGAACGTCTGACTTCAAGGCCAGTCTGGTCTACAGAGTGAGTTCTAGGATAGCCTAGGCTACTTAGGGAACTTGTGGGAGCGTGGCAGGAGTAAGGTTGGTTTGTTGCATGACCACCTCATTTGTATTTCCTTTGTATCACAATTAGGTAGCACCAAAGAAAACCTATTCCCTTAAACACAAAGCTGGTGATTTCCCCCCTAAGGTAGGATTTCTCTGTGTTGCCCCGGCTGTCCTGGAATTCACTGTGTAAACCAGACTGGCCACAACGTGCGTAATCTTCCTGCTTCTTCCTCACAAGAGCCGGGATGAAAGGCATGTGCCACTACTGCCTGGCTCAGTCAGTCATTTTAAATGCCTCTTTTGCTTTACAGTGTAGTGTGTGTGTGAGTATGTGTATGTGTGAGTGTGTGTGTGTGAGTGAGTGTGTGTGTGAGTGTGTGTGTGAGTATGTGTGTAGTGTGTGTGTGTGTGTGTGTGTGTGAGTGTGTGTGAGTGTGTGTGAGTGTGTGTGTGTGTGTGTGTGTGTGTGTGTGTGAGTGTGTGAGTGTGTGTGAGTGTGTGTGTGTGAGTGTGAGTGTGTGTGTGTGTGTGTGTGTGTGTGTGTGTGTGTGTGTGAGAGTGTGAGAATGTGTATGTGAGTGTGTGTGTTGGGGTAGAAGATTAAACACAGGCCTCACATGCTAACCTAGTGTTCTACCAAAACACTAGCCTGAAAATGTATGCATTTCTAGTTCTGTCATACTCTCTGTTAGCAATCTTCTCATAAGCCACAAAGGCAGAAGACAAAATAAATTAAATATTACCAACCTACAAAGGAGAATGTAGGCCGTCCTAAATGTTTTATGCAAACAAAGATGGTAAAGCAATTATGTGTTGTATACAAATACAACACATCCTGAATCCAAAGGAATGGTTAGAAGAATTCTCTTTATCTGGAAGGCAGCAACTGAGCATGTCCATTCCCAGGCTGCAATCATGATTCCCAGAAATAAGTAAACACTGAAAAAGACACTGAAAAATCATGTCAGCCACAGAAAGCAGCTGAGTGCGGCACACTGTCTGTCATTAAACATTGAGACATCTGCTTTGTAACACTGCTAACAGATTTTACCAGACTTTAAGATTCCCAGTGGTTTCTTTGGCTCTACATGGTAGGCCTTTGGAGGCCACGCTGAACCTTCCAGACACATCCTGCAACCATTTGTAGGAATTATATAGAGTTTTAACACGAGAATCCATGGTGCAAATCATTTAAATCAGCCCTGCATACAATGCTGCTCAAATCTCTGAGTGTTCAAGGCAGGGTACCCTATAGACTGCCAAGGAAGTAATGTGAGGTAACCAGGAGTGATCAGTTCCTGGAAGCTTAGCTTTCAAACAAGGAGACTGAGGAAAGAGTCAGATGGGGTCCAGAGAATCCTACCACGAACCTGTAGTCCCAGAGTCAAGGTAAAGGCAGGTTTGGGGAGTCTCTGCTCACCTAGGAGGCAGTCAGCAGCAGGAGCACTGCCTACTCTAGGAGGTCGGCAGGCTCCATTACAGCATGGCTGCATTCTTCTTCAGGTGACCACGAATGGTATTTGGGGGTTACACTGAGAGGTTGTGGGTGGATCCTCATCACAAGAGCCAGGGGCATGTGGTCAGTGAGGCAGGGCTGAAAAGGAGAGAAAGTCAGAAGGTGTTACAGACTCTGCTACTGAGCTATGGCTCTGCATATAAAGCCAGGACCTGGATCTCACATTTTAGATTGTTTATATTGTTTTTAACAGAAAACAATTTAAAGTGAGACAAATGAAAGGCAGGTGTGTGTGTGTGTGTGTGTGTGTGTGTGTGTGTGTGTGTGGTGGGTGTGTCTGTGTGTGTCTGTATGTATGTATGTGTGTGTGTGTGTGTGTGTGTGTGGTGGGTGTGTGTGTCTGTGTGTGTCTGTATGTATGTATGTATGTGTATCTCTCTGTGTGTGTATGTGTGTGTGTGGGTGGGTGTGTGTGTCTGTGTGTGTCTGTGTGTGTCTGTCTGTATGTATGTGTGTCTCTGTGTGTGTCTGTGTGTATGTGGGTGTGTGTGTTTGTATGTCTGTGGAGGGGGTGTGTATGTGGGTGTGTGTGTTCTTATTAAAATTCAGGTTTAGAGTCAAGCATGACAGCTCATATCTTTAATCTCAATAATCAGGAGGCAGAGGTAGGTGGATCTGTGAATTCCAAGATAACCTGGTCTACATAGTTCTAGGACAGCTAGGGTTATATAGTGAGACACTATCTCAAAAAATATACATACGTACATGTAAACATGCATATATAAATTCAGAGTTATTTGTTTGTTATAAAGAGATGGCTTGAGGCTGAAGAGATGGCTCAGTGGTTAAGAACACTGCTTTTCCAAAGGTCCCAAGTTCAATACCCAGCAACTACATGATGTCTGAAGACAGCTACAGTGTACTCATGTACATAAAATAAGTAAATAAATCTTTAAAAACAAAGAGAAAGAAAGGAAAGAAGAAAGAGAGAGAGAGAGGTAGCTTAGTGGGTAAAAGTACTTGCTATTATGTCTGACTTGGTTTTAACAAGCTAGAGTGGTCTGGTAATATGAACCTCAACTGAAAAATAGCCTCCATCAGATTGCCTCTAGGCAAGTCTGAGGTGCTTCTTCTTGATGAACTAACAGGTAGGTCCCACCCAGGGTGGGAGAATGCCATGCCTGGTCTAGTAATCTGGGTGTGCTAGAGAGTAAGCAGAGCAAGCTGTGGGGAGCAAGTCAGCAAGCAGCACTCCTCCAGACTCTGCTTCAGGTCCTGCCGCCAGGTTCCTGCCCTGAGCTCCTCTGTCTTGGAGGAAACAAGTTGGAGGAAACAACTCCAACATGCTGTCCTCTGACTTCCACACACACTCCATGACACATGTGTGTCCACATACAAACACACATACATACATACATACATACATACATACATACATAAACATAAATAAATGGAAAATTTTGAATTCATGCCTTAATACAACAGATATATTTAGCAGTACAAAAAAGGAACGGAATACCAACCTATGTTATTAAGCTAAGCTAGTTGAAGGAGCACATGTTGCATGATCCATACATGTTACATAGACAAGCCATGCAGATTGATGGAAGGGATGTTTATCATCCTTTGCGAAGGTCAGAGTCAGGGAGTGGTGCTAACAGGTTCAGGGACTTTGGGGAACATAAGAAAGTTCTAAAATCGGGGTTGGGGATTTAGCTCAGTGGTAGAGCTCTTGCCTAGCAAGCGCAAGGCCCTGGGTTCAGTCCCCAGCTCCGAAAAAAAAAAAAAAAGAAAGTTCTAAAATCAAACTATGTATTATTCATACATCTTTGTAAGTACATGAAAAACATTGAATTGTATACTTTAAATGATTTTGTTATATGAAAATTCTATCAATAAAATTTTAAAGCAGGTTTTAAAAACTATCTTAATAATGATGTCTATAGTAAACCCAAGAGTAGGCTCTGCTTTCTAAAATCTTTTTTGTGCTGATTTAGTCACTGACAATTTAAGCTGCGGCCATATTGTCAGGCACTGAGTCCTTTATTGTAATTCGGTAGTTAACCTGTGTGCTTGCTCCTTACATCTGTGTAGGACTTATAGTAAGCTCACAGTGGTTACTGGTTTCATTTTCAAAAGTTCCATGAAGGAAAGTATTAGTAAGAAGAAAAATAATACAGCCTGGTAGAGCAAGTGACAGACACTGTCTTTAGTAGAGGTTCCACAAGGAGAAGTGTGCACACTTGTGCTAACCTGAGAGTGGGTCAGCACAGAGGAACTGTACAAGGGTGAGTAGCAAAACCCTAACAGCGAGCACTGCAGCCTAGAGAGTGGACGCTGCTGGTGCTGCCACTGAGTTGTCAGAATGCTAAGATGTGCCCAGGCTGGACCCTACCTGCCCCACATACAGTGGAACTCTAAGAACGGTGACTTTATTTCCCAGGCTAAAAACTGGTGAAGTAGCTGGCCTGTGTGTGCTGGGAAGTGGACTATTTATAAACCCTGGAGGCAGAGGGGTTAATAGACCCTGGGGACAGAGGGGTTATATATCCTGGGAACAGGAGGGATACTTGAAATCTGGATTCTTCATAGAACATGATTAATAGATTTTGGAACAGGAACCCTGTTGGAGAAAGGGGGAAGGAAAACAAAAAGCACCCTCACTGTTTCTTCTTGGACTAAAGTTGCGCAATACCTGCCTTTGGTCCCCTCCTCAGGGTCCTTAGGCCAAGGCACCTACATATACTTTCTAGTGTCTCCTCAGGGACACTGCCTTTTGTTTCCAGAAAGCGCTTGATACTGCCTTGTCCTGTACTGCACATGGCTTTCCCCTGGGTGAAAGAGGCACTTAGAAGCAGACTTACAGTCTACCAGGAGCTTAGAAAGGCTGAAGTACTCTGCATTTTCAGAGAGGCTGGATTTTTTAAAGGGCTTTTATGGAGCAGTTTTAGAGCTTCATCAGACCAGTTGAGCTGAGAGTGCTCAACTGTGATTTCCTGTGCAGTCCCTCCCCTCCGGTGTCTGTTCCTAAGTTCCCTGTTGTTAGCTTGATTTTGAGATGGTTTCATTATGTTAGCCCAGATTGGTCTAGAACTCTTGACCTTCCTGCACCTACCTCGGGCACACTTCAGTCCAAGCATGCCCCATTCTGCCTGTTTTAGCATCTTAATTAGTATCAATTTTTTGTTATCACTGATAGCCTAATATTGATACATTATTAACTAAAACTCAGAGTTTACACTGGACTATCTTCTGTCAGCATCACAGTATCATACAGAATAGTCTCACAAGCAGAAGAATCCTCATACACTACCTGTTTGTCCCTTCCTCCCCCAAATACTCAGCAACCATGAATCTTTTCACCTTTTCCAATCGGAATCATATGTCACAAAGGCATTTTAGACTGGCTTCTGTCACTGTGCATTGATGGTTTCTGTGTGTGTGTGTGTGTGTGTGTCGTCTTTTACAGCTTAACAATCCGTTCCTTTTTCATTCCTAAAGTCCATTCACCTGTGCACACACATGGATGTGCAGATACACACATATCTAGCAAGGAAATGATACTGATTAAGTCCTGGGTAGATCAGATTCAGGTTTTATAACAAATCTAAAACAGGTAGTGCTGGGCCCTGTGAAGACAGCCTTGCTTCCGAATGTGAGTGCCCACAGCTCTCCCTGGCCTCTGCTCTGCTCTGGCCTCTCTTCTCACTTGAACATGCAGGCTCTCGGGTGTGTGGGCATTCTGCTCTGTATCTTACTTCCCACTGCCTCCTTACCCAGACGTTACCTCTATGAAGCCCAGTGTGAATGAGACGGGGCGTTCATCATCGTTAGCGCTGTTTTACATTTATTAATTGGGGTTGGTGCATGTGGAGGTCAGAGGACAGCTTTAAAGAGTGGGCTCCCACCTTCCACCAAGTGGTCTCAGGGATCACACTGGGCTGGCAGGCCAGGCCTGTGCTCTCTCTTGCAAATCATGCTTCTGTAAAACAAAAGGAAAGCAATACTTCCTTATCCCCAGGGTTCTCAGGTAATTATGAACCGTGAAGCTGCTTCCACCCAGTGCACACGCATACGCACGCAGAGCTGAGCAAGGAGAACAAGTAGCTTCAAGAGAGAAGTCTGAAAAGCTTCACAGCAGGGGTCGCTTGTGCGTGTCATGCTTCATGCTGAATTTGGTCTTAGACACTGAAGAGTTGGTTGTTAATAATGAAAATATGATTTTCATTTTTGTTTCTTAAATAAAAATCACTTAACTCACAAAAACATCACAGCTAGGGTTTCAGGTCCACTCAAGCATACACTTGTCCAGTTCCAAACTCCACAAACTTTTGTACAGTTAGAATAAAATACATTTTAATTAATTAAAAAAACTGAAGTGTTGCCTATCTTTAAAATGTAATCATGTACAAATCATATTAAAATGATATAGGCTGTGAATCCAGTGTTTTCTTTCTTTTAAAAGATGGTGAAAAGGCGGATATTTCTGTGAACATGTATGAGGACATCAACATTATCACTGGGGCGCTTAAACTGTACTTCAGGGATCTGCCAATTCCTCTCATCACCTACGATGCCTACCCCAAGTTCATAGAGTCTGCCAGTAAGTACGCGAATGCGGGAGCCCAACCCCCAGCAAGCCGCCTCTTCTCAGTGCTTCCTGCAGCTCTCTCCATGGTCCATCCCTGTACCCCAAGCACTTATGCGCTACACCCCAGACTGTCTCTGCCTTCTACCTTCAGAACCTTTTGTACTGTACTGCTTTTCCAAAATGATCCTCCGTACCAGTGCTGCTTGGCCTGAACCAACCTCTAGTAAGATAAGTCAAAGGCCCAAGCAAGGGCCCTCGGAGTTCACAGATGAGCACCAGCGCTGTTGCGCTTCGGGGACACCGCTTCACATCATCAACAAGTTTGTTCTGCTTTGTTCTGCTTTGTTTTCAGAACTGGGAAGCAGAACTCAGGCCTCATTACTTCTCAGCCAAAGAAGTATTTGTTTTTTGTTTTGTTTGTTTGACTTTTGGGTTTTTTTAAATTCTAGTTAAGAAGAAAATGGCTCATTTGCAAAATTTTGTTTCAAAACTGATACCTGTAATTCATATCTTACCCTTAAAGAAGAGAAATCTTAAGAGTTTCTGGGTCTTAGCATCTTTTTTTTTAAATATTGTCTATTTCTGTCTTTTTGCATCTATCTTTAAACGATATGTCTCTAGAAAGTTTGATGGCTAATACTTGAGTGCTTGGGAGAGAAGGGAGCTGCTGTCCAGGGGAGAATCTGGTTAGTTTGGTGTCACATAGTCAGTGCATTTCAGCAAGTTTCCAAGTAGAAACACTTGGAAATTTGGGGTGCCCTTTTCTGCAACAATAGGTTCACCCAGGTCTGCGTGTTCGTTTGTACATCCAAAAATTTCGGAGCTATCCCAGACCTTTTGCATACAGTCCCCATCAGGAAATCTTAAGAACTTTATCTTCAAAATAGACTCACAATAAAATCACACTGCTGCCATCTGCAAAATGTCTGCTATATCCCTGGGTTTTGCAGCACTGGAATGGTCTTTCTGCTATTATCTTGACCTTCTGTAGACCTTTGTGTACCGCATGGCCGGTCAAGGGAAGACAACTATAGAAACAGAGCATTAGGGCCAGTGAGAGGACTCAGGGAGTGAAATGCAAAAGGCTGGCACCCTCCATTACCCATGGGATAGACAGCAGTGGCCTCCGTAGATGTGCCACTGTACTCACACGTGCAGAAGTCATTAGCATGTGTAACTGAACGTACAGTTACATACCATGTATAACCGCACTGTTCTCACCCTAAGTCTTCAGACTTGACACAGCTGACATGAGAAGAGCTCTGTGGCCACATCTGCTCCCCTCTCCCTCAGTCTCACAGGCATGCTCTGCTCTGGACCTGCACCCAGCTCAGCGCCGACCATCTTCCCCTCATCTCATTCCTTCAGGTGTCTGAGGAAGCTTTACTCAGGGCCTTTCGCTTGCTCTGAGGTTTTTCCTGACCACCATTTGAAATCCAACATGGCATCGTTTGGGCTGTCTCCCAGCACTTACCTCATTCTTGTGCACTGTAGCCTATGATGCTGGCCTCAGTGTTTGCAGTCAGCCCCTCTAGGAGCAAATAACTCTCCTGAGTTAGCACACAGTGCTCTCCACAACTTCCCACTGTCTCGGGCTTCTCCTGGCCAGGAGTAATTGTAGACTTTAAAAGGAAAAACCTGCTTTAATTTCCAAAGACATGGAGTTCAAATTAATTGGCCCTATGCTAAGAGTTAGCTTTCTATAGTAAACAGAATTTCCTTCTCTTCCTTCTAGAAATCAAATTACTGCATTCCAGTGTCTGAGAACGTAGCTGTGTTATGAATAGATATAACCTTTAAAGTCCCCAAGGTTTGGAGTTCATGCATTATCTGGATGACAAAAGACAAAAAACCCATATTTTTTATTTTAAAGAAATGATCAGGGAATTGAGGAAGCTTAGGCAAAGCTGTAGAATAGGCAGAGGTGCGTTTGAACTAACAGGTTTCAGTCACTGACCACACATCTTCTGGCAATCATCGGGTCTATTCAGCCGTGCTTTCCCTCAGCCTCCGTTCTGCACTGGCTTTTACAGTATACACTGTCTTTGAGCTGCACTGTTTCTTTGTTAGAAACCAGAGTTTCAGTCTTCTGTCTTAAGCACTGGATACAGGGCAGATGGAGTCTTCCCGGTATTTCAAGGCTGCCATGTTGATTAGGACTCAACAGTGTGAGGTCCTGTTGTGGTTGGCCTGAGACCAGCATTTAAGGCACTGCTGCAACCAGAGTGTGAGTGTGCTGTGGTGCTCTTCAAGAGCACAGAATTCCAACAGCATCAACTCCTGTGTTACAGCCATGATTGATAGATCGAGCAGAGCTCTTACAGTAAGTGGCTGGTGTGTAGGCCCTCAGTGCAGCTCTCAGGTGTCTATATAGGGATCTTCCCTTCAGAAGAGCCCCCTTATCCCAAAATCCCACCATGGCACAGCATGCTTGCTTAGGGTTGCGTGCAATGTGGTCTTCAGAGCATATTCTGAGAAATGGAGAGTGCTCGTGCTTTGAAGAGAGACTGCATTTTGTTATGTAACACCAAGGATAATACAACCAGCAAGTGTTAGATGATACATTTCTTGATTTAGAAGAACAAAGAGCTGTCATACTGCTCAGTGGTGGAGTGCTGGCCTAGCATGTATGAGGCCTGGGGTCTGCCCATAACACTCTGAAGAAAAACAGTCATTAAAAATTATTAGTAAGGCTTTGCAAGGAGCAGCAGGCTCCCTTGTATACTACAAAGGGATTTCTGAATATCCTGGGCACTATGTATGCTGCTCCCAGATGAACTCCATGGAGTGGAGTGGGTAAGGTTCTGTTCGTGTCTCCACCTGTGTCTGGATCCGTTAGAGCTGCATCCCCGGTATCTAGTGTGTCCACTTTCCTCTAAGACCTTCAAGGGAAATTGAACTGTGTTCCCACACTGAACTAGGATGGCCTTGGGCAGCTTTTTGGTTTTTTTTTTTTTTTTGGCTGTGAGAAACCATTTTCACTAGCTTTGTAAAAGCATCACAGAAGATGATCTGTGACCATTCAGATCAGTTTTCTGCTAGAGCATCTCTCCTTGATGTTGTAGAAATTATGGACCCTGATGAGCAATTGGAGACCCTTCATGAAGCACTGAGATCTCTGCCGCCCGCCCACTGCGAGACGCTCCGGTACCTCATGGCACACCTAAAGAGGCAAGTTGCAGCTTACATCTTACTGCTGTATTGCAACCAAATATCAAGAATAAAATTAAGCAAAAGGTGAAAGAGAGGTCACGTTCTATGAGTGAATGTGTAGGTGCATAGCACCATTGTCTTTTGAGAAATTGTGCCAGTTAGGAAAGGACGCTAAAAATAGTGTTCATACAGTTCCACGTGCCAGGCGTCCTGACGCCCGTGCACTGCAGTTCTAGGATCTGCGTGTAAGGATGCTGGTTTCTGCAGACACTGGTGACCATTCTGAGGACAGGGAAAGAAAGGACTGCCACTGTCAGCCTGTGAGACCACCTACTTTTCTGTGCTTACTGCTCCAGTAAGCACTTCACGCTAGGCGTGTGCAGTTTGGATTTTTTACCTACAGTTTTAACTACTTTTGCCAATGTGGAAAGTGCATGAACAGTGATGGAGAAGAGGAATGTGGTCCGTCAGTGCATGAACAGTGATGGAGAAGAGGAATGTGGTCAGTCAGTGCGTGAACAGTGATGGAGAAGAGGAATGTGGTCCGTCAGTGCATGAACAGTGATGGAGAAGAGGAATGTGGTCAGTCAGTGCATGAACAGTGATGGAGAAGAGGAATGTGGTCAGTCAGTGCATGAACAGTGATGGAGAAGAGGAATGTGGTCAGTCAGTGCATGAACAGTGATGGAGGAGAGGAATGTGGTCAGTCAGTGCATGAACAGTGATGGAGGAGAGGAATGTGGTCAGTCAGTGCATGAACAGTGATGGAGAAGAGGAATGTGGTCAGTCAGTGCATGAACAGTGATGGAGGAGAGGAATGTGGTCAGTCAGTGCATGAACAGTGATGGAGGAGAGGAATGTGGTCAGTCAGTGCATGAACAGTGATGGAGGAGAGGAATGTGGTCAGTCAGTCTGAAGGTGGGATAGTATTGATGATGACCAAAAATCTCACTTATGTGATGTCAGTGGATCACACACTAACATCAATTAGAAACAAAAATTCTCTATGCCCAAAAGCACATATCATCCAAAGTCACTCACAAATACCTATTCCTTCCCGCTTTCCTTCCTCTTCCTTTCTTTCTCTCCTTCTTTTTTCCCCTTCCACATCCTACTCCTTCTCCTCTGTCTTGCCCTGTAACCCTGGCTGCCTGCCGGTAGGGTTAAAACCCGGAGCCACCATGCCCAGCTCTTTCCCACTTAAAGACTCCATGTTCCAACTCCTTTGAGTGTGTTCACAACTAACGCCGCTTGTAAGTTAAAGTTTGCTTCACATTTGGTGTTAGTTAGGTATTCAATAATAAACTAGTAGCTCTCTGTCTGTGCTGTTGCTGTAGGGTAAGGGATGAGAGACAAACCCTGACCCCTATGACCCCTCTTCCCTGCCTGCACAGATGCGTTCCTGGACACTCAGAGTTCACTGCACTAAGGAAGCCACAGAGCCCCCTCCTCCTTTTCGGAAATGTGTCTGGCCAGGGGAATCCACAAACATCTGAACCCACACAGTCCAGACGTGAGCCCCAGCAATCACCAGGACCAGGATAATTATTTATCAGTATGACTTACTTCAGAAGAAGTCGAATCCCTTGAAGTCCCCAAGAAGCATGAAATTGATAATTTAGGAAAGCTGGCCAGTGGGCATAGACCTTGACTGTGGCTCTGCTCATTTGGGTGCTCAGACTTAGTGAAGAGCATCCTGACCACTGAGTCACCTGTGTTTTGCTTGTGTTTTTCAGAGTGACCCTTCACGAGAAGGAGAATCTGATGAGTGCAGAGAACCTTGGGATCGTGTTTGGTCCAACCCTCATGAGATCACCAGAGCTAGACCCCATGGCCGCCCTGAACGACATACGCTATCAGAGACTGGTGGTGGAGCTGCTTATCAAAAATGAAGACATTTTATTTTAGAGTTTTGACTTCAGGAGAAAAGAAATGGTTTACAGATGAAGGAATGTTTTCTAGTAATTTAATTAGCTTCATTAGCTGAATTGTTTCTTGATTAGAGGTTTGGCCAAATACCCAGATTAAAATGAAGGAACTTCCTGTCATTTCTCTAGCACCACTCAGCCGTCCTTGTAAAACCGTGAACACACGCTTTCTGGTCCTGGTAATCCTGGGTGTTTATCATGTTAAGAGAAACTCAAGCTACTGCATGATTACCCCTTTTTGGTGAGGAAACCCCATATTGAAGAATCACAGACTTGTGCCTGCACCATCTCTCTGTCCTGGGTTGTCTGTGGTTGTCACCCAGCATGCTTCCCAGAGTAAACTGTCATGACATTGCTTTTGGGGTCCATACCATTGGTTTCTGATGCTTGCACATGCGCACACGTGCACACATACGCACATACACACACACACGCACATACACATACACACCACACACATTCACACACATACACACGCACACACACATACACACCACACGCACTCACACACACACACACACACACGCACGCGCACACACACACACAGAGACACACACGTATAAGCAGCACCCTGGCTGTTGCACTCTCATCCCTGTACCATACGCCAGCTCCACAGCAGTTCCTTCCCAGCTTCCTCCTCTCAGACATAGTGCTTTGTCTTCAGCAGAAGCGAGACGTGTTTTCAGATGTTACTTCAGTAAGCTTCCAATAAAAATGCACCACACAGCATTTCCTGTTAAATTATTGGTTTTCAACTGTAAATTTATATTTTTACCTGGCATGCAGTTATTAATTTATTAAATTTGGCTTTTAGAAATCAAAAACTTATAGCTTTTTTCTTGCTGTGGGAAGAATAGGAAATCATGTTTGGCATTCATTTAACATCGATTACTTCCCTATCCCTGCCTGTCACTAAAATACTGTGGTAATCTCCTAAAATAACTTAAACTGCCTAGAATCGACATTCATTCATTGGGTTTATTTTTTCTCCTATTATTCTGGGAGAAATCTGTAACATTTTCTCCACTTTGGGGTCAGTTTTCCATCCAAGGAGGGCTAAGGGAAAGGGCTCTGAACACCTGCCTGGCCTGTCTGGAACAGCCAGGGTCCTGTGTGTGATGTCATAACATGCTCTGTGACAAGGCAGCTTGTCGGGCAGAGAGCAGGTCTGCACTGGATGAAGGGAGCCTGAGATCTGTGTTTGGTCAGCCATCTTGTTATGCGTCTCAGACCGTTAGAGGAGCATCCACCTAAACTGAAGCTCCATCCTGCTTTAAACAGTGAACAGAACCTGTGTGGTTTTAGGTTTCCAGTAATAAAAGTGCTGTACTCCCAGCACTTGGGAGGACAGATCAGGAGGATGGAGTTCAGGGCCAGCCCAGGATACACGAGACCCTGTATCCTCCGTGGAACGGCTGAGCACATTGGTGTACTGTGGTCCTAACTACTAAAGGAAAGAGGTGCACTTGAATCCAAGGGTTCAAGACCAACTCAGGCAAGCTGAGAAAAGTGACTCAAAATAAAAGGTGAAGTATGTGTCTGAGCTCTCAAGTCTGCCTCAAAACAGTGGGAACTGATGGGAATACAAGGTCTTCTAACTCCACTTTCTAGGCCACGGTGGGCAGCTGGCGAGTGTGCGTTTGCTTCCTCACTGTTTACATTGAAGGAAAGTGTTGATATTCCAGGATACTTCATCTAGCTGTCTTCGCAACCAGTATATATCAAACAACACACAGATTGATTAAGTACAGAGACTTGGTTTAATAAATCATCTTCAAAAGTAGAAACAAATTACAGGGCAGGAGTCAGCTCAATAGAAGCGTGCTCACCTCATATGTGCAGAGGATTTAAACAGCGACACTGGAAAAAAACGTTAAGCCAACTTATAGCCATGGAGTTTATCCACATGTAAGCACATAGCTTATAGATCAGGGCCTGTTATTATTACAGTTGTTGTTACTACTGCTATTAAAAGGAGGAGGGAGAGAAAGGACAGAAGAAAGAAAACGTTACACTGTCAAGGCATCTAACAGAGCTAACAGGCTATCTGGGTTTTGAGGCAGGCTCTCACTCTGTACCCAGTCTGGCATGGGACTTCCTGTGTAGCAGGTAAGACTCAAACTTTCTTCTAAGTTTGGGGTTACAGGTGTGAGGCCAGGCCTCACAGTACCCTTTTTATCTTCCTAAGCTATGAGAGCCAGCTTTTGTGGTTAAAAATCACACACTATATTACATGTGATTGTCATGGCTTAATGTATAGACAGGTCCTCCACAGCTCCTCGCAATTCATTTGTCGGAAAAAAACAATACTCATTTGGAATTTCCCCAGTTGTTGCATTTGCCAGTTACACCTAGGTGTTGTTTGACATGTTCCTCTGGGCTGAGAACTACCTACTGCCTTACAGGTAGGGACTCTGTTGCCTAACTTGTCCCAGCTTGTGGCAATCTTCCTGCCTTGGCCTCCTGAGCAGCTGGGACTGCAGAAGTGCATCATGGGAGTTGCTATAGGAAACTTGTAAAACTGCAGATTTCTGGGCCTTCACCCTAAAAACTTCCATTGAAGTGGTGTGAATACTAGAGATCTCCTAGGTTCATTATTGTTTAATTTATTTTGTGTGTATGGGTTTTTGCCTGCATGAGTGTCTGTGTACCATATGTGGAAGCCAGGAGGCAGCTTTGGATCCTCCGGAACTGGGGTTCAAGATGATTGTGAGCTATATCTTGTGGGTTCTAGAAATTGAACCCAGGTCCTCTGCAAGAATAGTCAGTGTTCTTGTTCTAAAGAGACTCAAATGAGCCCTTTTTAATCACTCAAAATTGTTAATCAGTACACAGTGTCAGAGATGTGCTAGTCGGTGGACACTTGCATAGGAAGTCTCAGAGCCCCAGACCTGTACCACTGTATCTAGCCCAGCTTTCAGAAATCCCCTGGCCCTGTGAATAGCACTGGGGAGATAGACACATGCTGTCCACACTGGGGCTCTGAGTTGCTGACAATAGCTTCCTCATGTTCCAAGCTGCTGATGGAGGTGGCCCTGTTTCTTCTCTTCTGACTGCCCTCACCCCTGTGCCCCAGAACCAACTGTCCCTTCTAAGGCTGCAGGAGACAGTCCTTCGGTGAGTCATCTCCTCACCACATAGCATGCAGCAGCCAAAGCCTGTTCAACTTCTTCCTGTAACTTCCTCACACTTAAGGCCATGCCACTCACCCTGGCTACAAGGCTGGCTGTTGCTGGACCCACGCCTCTAACCACATCTAACTTAACCATTTTCGTCACCTGAGCCACTTGGGAAGCAATTTTCTAGGCCCCTACTTCAAATCCCTGTTAAAGTCTGGAGTGGTACCCAAGAATTTGCCTCTCTGTCTACACGCAGGTGATGCACATACTGACCCAGGGCTCTAGAGTCTGGCCACCTAGTAGATCACCACAGGCCAATGAAGTCCAAGGGTGTGTTGGCAAGGGCTGGACAGACAGCATCCCAGGTGACTCTAACAGTCCCCTAGTGTTAACTGTAGCAGCTTCATTCCCTCTGGGTGTGCTACAGTGCACGAGGAATTTGCTTCAGTATAATCAAATACCAGACATGGAAGAAACAATTGAGATTCTACACAAAGAAACGAGGCCAGGCATAGCCAGGCACACAGGGCCACAGAGGGAAGGGGCAGCTAGTCGGAGGTCAAGGATTGGCCAGTAGAATAGCATCTTAGGTTATAGGCACGGTATCACTCACTGGTTCCCACCGGGTTCTAGTGATTCAGTGTAAGAACATTGGCTGGGTTGCAGCCATTGTAGGGGAGCTGGTTCTGGAGCACTTTGGCATCTCAAAGGGGAGTCCTTTGCACTTTCAAGGAATCAGCTACACATGGAGGGCAGGCTCTAATATATGGAGAATACAGAAAATAATTCGTCTGAAGTCTGCTTTTCTCCAAAGTCACTTCCCTGTTCACTGGCCCACTTCTAATTCTGTCCTCATTACATTCTTATTCACATTTGATTCTAAATTGTACATCTCATTAAATATAAATTGGTACTAAGTCAGAAAAAAAAGTGAGATTACATCAACTTTTGTAGAAATCAGGATGAATCACATAAATACCTACTTATTAATTAGATTAATTAATTCCTCCATTAGGAAACTACGGAGGATCCCCAGAAACCACTGAAGGACATTCTTATATAATAGGAATTAAACTCCAGGCCCTGATACCACAACAGTTGTTTCTGTTAGAGGAGATCAATAACTTCCAGAATTCTTCATTCCCTAGATGAGAGCGAAGGTCTTTGGGAGGGGAGACTATGACTTGATCTGAGAGCCATCTGGTGGAGCTCACAGCTGGTACCCCAAAGACTGCTACTGGACAAGTGAGTGATACACACATGCCCTTGTCACAGGGCTGTAGTGGGTTAACACATTCTCAGAAGCCCCTTCAGAGCAAGGTCCTCTGAATGTTGATGAATTACACGGAGGGAAGGAGGGAGGAAGGGGAAGGAAAAGATGAAGACAGGCTGGTTGGTCTGGGTTGCTGCAGACAGATTTCTCCCTCCCTCCCCTGCCCCTCCTCTTGTCCCTCTAGCTTACCAGGAGCTTCTCAGATCACTTAGTTAGCCATCTTCAAAGGAAACTAGAGGCTTTCACATTGCAAACTTACACTGTTTCAAGTCTGAATATGGGATATAGAAAGAAAAACTTTTCCTTGCCAGTTTCCCATGAGCCACTTTTTTGTTTGTTTGGTTTGGTTTGTTTGGTTTGGTTTGGTTTGGTTTAACTTTAGGATGGAGAGAAACAAAGGATTGGTAAAAGGTCATTTTAGGGAGTTATACAAGCAAGAGTGGCCCAATGCCTACCCACTGTGTGTGTGCGCACACACACACACACACACACACACACACACACACACACACACACCAATCATTTCATAGTTGGGTGTTGAGGAGCCTACCAGTGACCCCAGAAGGACGGACCCCACTTTGCTTTTGCTTGAGACATAGAGAAATATGCCCACCACCAGCCCCTTTCTCTCCAGCACTGGTCAAACACAAGGTAATATACAGGTGACAGAGAAACCCATGGGACCTAACAGCAATGCTGCGGTTCTCCCTGTGCTGAACCCTCAGCCCAATCAAAGATCACCCCCAAGCACACATGCTCAGCTCATAGCACAGCATGGTTTTCTGCGCTGTTACAGGACAAGGGCACAGCTTGTAATTGGAAGCCAAGCTTGCTGTTGTAAACACCACATTGTGGGAAGAGGAGGAGAGCACTGCTGACCATCCAGGGCTGAACCCCCCACTGCCCAAATTGAAGGCCTGCTTCTTTATACCCATAACCACCAGAGAGAGCTTCCCTGTGGGCAGTAGGGGAGGAGAGTGCAGGGAGGATCCCTAGGTCTTGAGTCACTCCCACAGGAAAGAGAAACCTCAGGAAGCTCGAGCTGACAGCAACCAGGGAGGAAGGGCTTGTTCCAAAAAAACGGGGGGGGGAGGGTCAGTGCAAACCCAAGGGGTCAGAAAGTCTGTGCAAGGGAGTGAAGCGTTAGGATGGAATTAGTGTCACAGGAGATCCTGGGTCAGAACCCAGGTCCTGTAAGTCCGAACGAGCTAGATACAGCCTCCCATCCTCAACAGATCAGTTAAAGAGACAAGTTAATTGTGAAAAGCAGAAAAAGAAGATCTGTGTGGCCACATTGGGAAAAGGGAAAAAAGAACCCCCATGACTCTCCAACTTCAGAGCCCTAACTAAGGCTTAGTTCTAAACAAGAAAGCATTATGCACAAGTAAGTAGTCCAGCTCAAGGTGCAGTCCGCTCATCATCCGGGCTCCCGGCTCTCCTGCTAGGTGGTCAGACAGCTGGGAGAATATGAAATCCTCCAGGAGACCAGCTTCTTCTCTGATTGGTACCAGGCTTCTGTCTGGCCTTTTCCCAGCATGATGTTCCTGGGGGAAATTCCAGTTCCTTAGGGTCTGTCTGTCTGATAGCCTGCGAGGGCCAGAATGGCTCTGGAATGTCTTTATCCAGCTGGACCTTTGCCTCGGCTTTGGTTTGCTTGTTTGACTGTATCAAAGCCTGAACCTAGGCTCCCTGCACAAGCTCGGAACCACTGATCTGCAGTTCCACCTACCTTCCTCCCGCCCCTCCTCCCTCCTCCCATTTCCTCCTCCCCACTCCTCTTTTTCTTCCCTTTTTGAGGCAAGGACTCAATAAGCTTCTCTAGGTGGCACTTAGCTTCTTCTGCTGACCTTGAACTTGGGACCCACTTCGGGCTTCAGCCTCTCTGGAGTACTGTAATCCCTATCTGCACTACCAAGCTGGGCTTGACTGGGCTCGACCAAACGAAGGGCTCCAGGCTCTTGTGATTCTCACAGGAGCCTGGTGTTCCAGTAAGCAGTACTTAGCAGCTCTAACCCCTTCTCTAATGTAACCCCAGACTCAGGCGCATGATCCCATTACCTCACTTCTCTCTCTAAAGGAGATAGGAAACAAAATGGCAAAGGAAAAATAGATTTGATTACAGTTTGATCCAGGTGGGAAGAAGTGAGCCTACAGCTTTGTGACATAGACTGCAGTGGGTTATAGCTAGTAAATTAATCTGCTCTATGCTTCCTGGTGGGCATGCGCATGTTCCTCACCACTGACCCAGTGTTCTGGATTCCCAAAAGAAAGCCTCATTTTTAATATGCCCTAAGCAGCTCAGTGGCTGGGCCACTCCCTAACTCCAAGTGGCTAACACACTCTACTCTGATATTCCTGAGTTACTACTTAATAAATCTATATTTCATCTCTGCTGCCCTGGGCCCCTCTGGGCAGCCCTCCTGGGGCCACTTTCCCCTGCACCTACATGTCAGCTGTCTCTCCCTCCTGCAGCTTTCTGGTGTGATCTGTCCCCTACTCCCCCCATCCCTTCCCTGGAATCCTGAAAGTCCTGCCTCTGTCTCCCTGCCCAGCTGTTGGCCTCTAGTAACTCTATTGACCAGTCAGAAACCAACTGGGGACAAGGTTCCTTTAGTCCTACATGTGGGACAATGCAAACAGGTTTTTAGGTAATATAATTAGCATGAGAACACTGCTGTGTATTCAAATGCTAAATTCTATACCCCAAGATCTGGTTGTTCCAAGCCCAGAAGATCCCCAAGTGAAAGATCCCCGAAGGGAGACCCTTACTCAAGTCTCGGGAAATCACGGACCCCAGACACAGAGAGACCATTTTGGATGTAATATGCAAAGGCGAGGTTTATTACGAAGATCTATTACGGAGATCTCCGGGCCGACACGTATCCCACGCCACGCAGGAGACAGAGGTGTCGACCCCGAGAGGCTGGGAGAAAGGGTATTTAAAGGGAGAAACCACAACCCAAGGGGGCAGGGGTGGTATCGTTGGAAAATCACAAGAAGCTTCCAGTCTTTCAAGATTGCTTAACTTTGTGTTCCCTTTAGTTCCTTGGAGAAGCTTCTTGCTTCTCAAGGTTGTTCTCTTAAGATTCTAATTTAACGGGGGTTGGGGATTTAGCTCGGTGGTAGAGCGCTTGCCTAGCAAGCGCAAGGCCCTGGGTTCGGTCCCCAGCTCCGAAAAAAAAGAAAAAAGAAGAAAAAAAAAAAAGATTCTAATTTAACTTTATGGTCAGCTAGTTCCTGGAAGAAGCTTTCTTTACTACATTGGGATCACCTATCTAAGAGCCTTATCTTAAACCCTTTTATCTGGATCCTGGGGGAGCAGGCTCAAGAAATGTGACCTTTTACTTACAGGTAGAGGGCAGGGTCTGGAATCTGAGGTATTTAGGGCTTTTTTAAACTTCTGACTTCTTAGCTGCATTTTTTATTCTTTCACAAGTACAGCAGCTTCTGATTTAAACTTTCCCCCCCAAGTTATCCCTGATTTGTTAACAAAGATGCCTACAGCCTGGGCTAAGCAGAAGAGAGGGGTGGAGTAAGGTTCCCCACCTTGGGGTCTCAGGCAGGAACCAGGAGGAAAGAAGAAAGGATGAGGGGTGAGGGGGAGTCACAATGGGACTGGGTGGATTGTGAACACTTGGCCATGAGAGGCAGCCTGTTGGAGTAGGAATGGCCCAGGAGGAACACGGCAAGTGATATCTCAGGGCTATTGACGGGAAGTTGACAAGTAGCACAGAGGGTCGATATCTGCCCAGCTCCAGTGCTTTAAGGCTTATTATAAATGTAAAGTCTGTGTCTTTTACTTAGGAGCTCAATGATTTAAAGTGGGGTAGCAACCCCTAAATAATATTTATCACAACAAAAGACTAGGACACAGGTAAATTCATGGACAGGCTAATGGGTTCCATCTTGGGGGAAGATGGCTTAGGCCCCATGTTGTTCCCCTCTCTGTTTCAAGGACAGGTTTGGGTTTGGTTTGGTTGATTCAAGTCCAGCTGAAGAGGAGGCCTTCACCTAATTTTGAAAAGAGATAAGAATTTCCAGTTCTTTGGTGATTCGGTCATACCCATTCAGGACCAGGAAGAACTCTTCCTGTCTTTTTCTGTTGACATAAATCCGTTCTTCTTAAACTTGCTGGTTTTTCAAAGGGGGAAAGAAGATAATCTGATCATGGAGGGAAGAAGCTTAAGTGTCTCTCTCTGTCATCCTGTCAGGGCTTCAGTACAGAATGGCAGCACAGGCCTGACCCAGCTCCTGTGCCCAAAGGGGCTTCAAGAAGGGCAATAGCCCACCTAAGTCTCACTGACTTCTAGGCGGCACTCTGCTCTGTTAGGTGACCATCCCCAAACAAGGTTAAGAAATAGAGAGGGCCCCAGAGGCAGCCCACTGTGTGGGCGCTCTCCTCCACATGCGCTGGGAAGAGCTGATGTGCCAGGCTTGCCAATGGGTGGGTGACCTGGCAGATATGTGTGGTTGGACGCAGTGGAATCTGGTTGCCATGGGGATGAGAGGTTTTTGCTCAAGCTGTTTGAGAAGCAAATTTTTCCATTGAGTATATTTCCATTCTCTCGCCTTTCTGTTTTAAAATATGGGTTTTTCTCTTTTCTTTTCAAGAATCCACATAGGTGAGTTTAACATTACACGGCAGTTAGCCAGGCCTGCAGGCAGAGGCTATAAGGACAGCTACACAGTAAACTGAGACAAGAGGATCAAAAGTCAAGGCCTCCCAGCACCCACCGCCCCTGCCCCACTCACTACCACCCTCACTGCAGTCTGTGACTACATCAAGGTCAAATGAATGGGTGATGGCTTTGGCCTCTATTAGAGGACCATAGTGCTAATTGCCTCCCCGACAGGGAGCCTAATGGGGTGTCTGCCACTCCCCGGGGGGAGCCCCTCCTGGACCAGTCTACACCCCTCCTACTGAGGAGTGAAGAGGCTTCCGGTGCGCTGAGCTGCCTCTGCCTCCTCAGCTTAGGTTCTCATTTTCGTTTTGTTTCCATTTCTTCCCTGTATGTAATTCTATTGAACTGTTTATTGGGGAAGGGGGTCCTGGCCTTGCTGGACAACAGAGTGAGGCCAACCAAGGCAATTCAATGGACCTCGCCTCAAAATGAAGCTGAAGGGGAGGGAGGGGCGCTATAGGCATAGCTCAGTGGTACTTGCTAGTGTGAGCAAGGTCCTAGGCTCACTCTCCAGAAAAGAAAAGGGAGGGAGGGAGGGAGGGAGAGAGGCAGGGAGAAGAAGGAAAGGAGGGAGAGAGGAAGGAAGGAAGGAAGGAAGGAAGGAAGGAGGGAAGGAATCAGAAGATTATCGAAGTTCACTTCCCACGGGGTCCATCCAGCAGGTATGTGGCCCCAGCATCTGTGTAGGAGTCGGGAGGGAGGGCAGAGGGGATGCTCCACAGGTCCTGGTCCTTAGGCACCTCAGTGCTGTAACGAGGGTCCAGAGCAGGAACTCTGCTCCCTCCAACTTCTCCAGGGGGGAGCTACCTTGTTCTCCATGTTCCCTAACTCAAGCGGAACCTTCACAGCCTCCGCCCGCCTCCATTGTCTCCTCGCACAGAACAGCATTCTGAGTGCCTCTGGGTTTTTAAACAGGCTCTTGCTAGGTAGCAAAGCTGACCTAGACTCACAGTCGCCATGACTGCCACACTGGAAACACAGACACATTTGTGTCTCCCACACCATCAGGTTTTATCGCAGCATTTGTCGCAATTTACCAAGTAATCCCAATCTTCAATAGTTGGCCATTGTCAACCACATGTTCTCTTAGCCTAATCTTAATTGCAGATATTAACTCTCAGGTCATACTTTGCAAAATGGCTACAGAAGCGTTACTGAGATGGTGGAGTTCAAAGAGGTCTTAGTGGGGCCAGGGTCAAGACTGCTACAGACACCAAGCACATAAGGGTCATTGCAGGTGTGAAGACGAGGTGTTAAAGACCGCCTGGAGAGCTGCTGGAGGCAAGCAGTCCTGCAACAGGAAGCCCAAGACCAGGGCTGGATGTGTGAAGAGTGATTCAGTAACTAAGCAGGTTCTGTCAGGCAGCCAGGACCACGAAGCGCTGAAGCTCTGAGGATCTTCTGGAACTCTCTCCTATTGATTCTTTCTGCACTGGGTGATTGGATAACAGGTCAGCAGGACCATCACAGATCACAATGGTAAGTATTATCTCTATCTATGTATCAATGTCCATCCATCTATCTATCCATCCATCAACTATCATTATCATCCAGCCACCTTTCTATGTATCCATCTGTCTGTCTAGCTATCTTTCTATCTACCTTTCTATCATCTATCATTTATCTATCTACACATCCATTCATCTACCATCTCTGTCTGTCCAATCATCCATCTTTCTGTCTATCAGTCTGTATAGCTCATGCCAGTCTTTAACTCCAGATCCTTCTACATCCAGCTCCCAAGTGCTAGGATTACAGGCTTGTGGCATCAAGTTCAGATGTTATCCTTTTTATAGTGTTCAGGTTGGGGCGGGATAGTACTGTACCTTACCTAGGTCTGGTGTGTCCAGTCAGCTTGAGGATCTGGTTTGTCTGATATGGTCTTAATATGACCATATGTTCATATATTCCCTTGTATATTTTACCTTAATATATCTATAGGCAATATCATTCTACTTTTAGCGAAAGGGTATTTATCAAGCTCATGGCCAGCAAGCCCCAGTGATCCCCATTAATACTTCCACCTTCCAGCCTCCCCGCAGCCCTGGGGTCATAGTTGGGTACCCAAACAACCGGGACCAGGATTTGTGTGTCCTGGCAACTTAGATTCAGGCCCCGGTACTTTTACACCAAGCATGCTTAAGCACTGAGCATCCCCCTAGCCCAGCTCTTGATTGACACGCACTGTTTCTCCCGCAGGATGTTTATGAACGATGGATGCTAACACCATGAACAAGGATCTGTTTAAGGCCACTCTATTTCTTGGATCTACACTCAAAAGTAGAATTGCTGGATCATGTGCTAGCTGGGTCTATGTTTAACTTTTTGAGGAGTTGCCAAACGATTCCCTCAGCAACCCCCCGTGGAAGTTTGATGAAGATGGTTTTATAATGGGATTTGGCAGTGAGCGTTACTGTATCTATTTTTTAATTCTCTCATATTTACCTATTTTTCTCTGAGGGTTTCTAAAAGTCCTTTTAGTTCATTTTTTTTTCTTTTATCTGTTTAACTATGCTGTGCCCGAGGGCGGTTCTGAATTGAGATTCTATTAATTGCCTAGCTTGGGCTAACAAAAAGGTTGGGGGAGTGCCAATTCATCCTCCCATTTTCCAACCTTCTTGAGCTGTACTGTGAGTCCAGCAAAAATGATGTCAGCTACTCATTTGTGGAAACCTTTGTCACCTTCTTCAGCGTGAACCCATCCCTACCCCACCCCACCCCATCACTGGTAGGAGCTAATCAGTGCCTACCTACTGGACACCACTAGCTCCTGGGGGTAGCACAGGAAGGGCCTCTGCTGCTTGTGTTGATTTTTACGTTCATTCCTAACAATGTCGCCTTGCAGTGCACAAACACACGTGCACACATCTCAGAATCTGGTACATTCGGACATGAAGCCTTCAGGACACTCACCTAATAGTTTCATCATGAGGATAAAATATATTCAGTGAAACACATTGGGACTAGGGATGTGGCCTTCACTGGTCTCCAGGTGACAGTACTTGCCTAACAAGGGTAAGATCCCAGGTTCTGTCTTTAACACGACAAATGTACAACACATGAACTGATCAGTTTAATGAATAATTATAAACATCCTTGCCCCTACCACCAGCTTAAAGAGAACATTCTCCAGTTTTATCCCCCCCTGAGAGACTGGGACCAGTGCTGAGCCGTCCCTCCCCTTCCCAATGGTGCAGCCTTACTCTGAGCTTTATCGTCTCCCTCTCTGTTCTCCCTCTGAAGCTTCGAGCATCTCTGAAGACATGGTTTCTATTTTGCTTGGTTTGAACTTCACATCAAGGAAGTAATGCTAACCTCTCTGTGTTTGCTTTTTCTCCTCTCCTGTATGCCTGTGGGTGACATTCGTGACACTGCACCTAGCTGTAGTTATCTGGTCTTCACAGACGGATGTGGTGGTGTGGTGCAAAATGGCACAATGTGCTTAGGGAGTACATGCTATGGCTGTATTGTTTGCTAGGCCTTGGATTGGCGCCAGTTGAGGACTATTCGCAGAATAAAAACAAAAACCTCCCATGATCACTTTCACAGGTCTCCAGGTGACAGTATGTGTCATGTGCATGTGTGTGTGCACGAACGTGTTGCTGTGTGACTTAGAGCCCAGCATTCATGGACGCTGGCCTGTTCAAGCAGCTATGGTGACCCCACATCTACCCCAGGTAAAAGAATATCTGGTGCTCCCGGGTGCTCCAAAACCTGAAAAACACTGCACATCTGCCCTGCTTTCTACAGGAGCCACAAACATGCAATATCCTTGACCCGTGAGCTCTGAGCCCTTGGATATCTGTTCACACAGGGTAGCCAGTCAGGCAGCATCCACGAGACATTGCTGCGTCCCTGGAACTGTGACCTCAAGTTCACTTAGAAGCGTGACCAGCCAGCCAGCCAGTCCTAAAATGGACTTCAGAGGCTCAGGATGCCGCTGGCTGGGAGTTTAAATGGTGCCCAGGTGTCCCCTGAAACTTTCCCACTGCTCCCTGCTGAGCCACACTCTCAGCCGTGTTTGTAGCTGCTGCATGTCCAGGGCCAAAGCCATTCCTGGGCCTACAGCGAGAACACTGCCTTCTGCTAGGCTGGCCTCCCTCAGGAAAGAAAGCAGGGGCACACAGGAGAAGTGCCGTGAGCACATACAGACTCATCAATACCTTCTATGCATGTGCCTTATTATTTATTTAAAGTCACGGAGATAAATACAAGGAAAAGCACAAGCAAACTCACTTCAAATTCCACCCTAGAAAGAAGCTTTTTGCCAGTGTCACTCAGAAATCATTCAGTCCAAATCTGCAGACAGATAGATGGATATGGAGGAGAGGAAGAGGAGGAAGAAGAGGAGGAGGAGGAAGAGGAGGAGGAAGAGGAGGAGGAGGAGGAGTGGATACAAGTTATTGAAACAATCCTGAAAAAAATCCTACTGCATTTGCCATTTTATAATTTAAAAACATGCATTCCCTTAAAATCTAGTATTTGTTGTTTTCTTCCTCATAACACAAGAGCCTGGGGATCACAAAACACAGGTCTAAATCTAAATGACCTCCACTACCAGAATATTCCCACCAGTGTATCTACATGTACATCTGAAAAAAACCACCCTGAAGCCCTTATATCCAATGTGTCTATACTTGGAGACAGGGTCTTTCATGAGGCAACTACAGTTAAATGAGGTCATGGGGCTCTAGAAAGAACCAGTGTCCTCAGAAGAAGAGAGTGAAGCCCTAAAGCTTGCTCGCCACAGAGGAACGACTATGGTATAAAATAAAAAAGGCTTCTGCAAGCCCTGGAAGATGAAGCCCCAGGTGTGGAAGCTGACCCCACAGGCATGCTGACCTTGGATCTGCACTGTGTTAGTCCCTCAGCCTATGGTTTGGTTAGGATAGCTTAAGCTACCGACCTGCATCCCGGCATGGCGGCGTAGCAGGGCAGTGTACCGACTCACTCACGGCGAGTGCTGTCTCCACTCAAAACCACACAGCACTCCACAGCCTCCTGTCTCACGCAGCCAGACCACAGTTAGAACTGTTTCTCAAGCTACCCAGAAGGAGCCAGCTGCTACACAGCCAGGGAACACGCGTGTAGCTTTTCAGCTTGGTGGTGGGCGGAGGCGTGCACCTGACCTCAAAGGTAGCCAAACTGTCGGTTATCGGATGTAGTGGCTAAGAGAAATCTGCATGGTGCAGCCTACAGAACAGACCCAGGGCAAGTTTTTAATAGTAATTAACTCTATAGCCAGAGTTTTAGCATGAGAGAATAAAAGACATCTGCAGTCAGCTGAGCTGGACCTCTCTGATGGTCTCCGCCTCTTGATGCGTACAGGTCATGGCGGGCAAGGCTGGTTACAGAACTCTTCAATCTGCATGGTCAATCTAGGCCGCAGCTCTGGCTTTATGGACCTACCCTACCCTCTTCTTCCTGAAGGAGCATCTATGCAGTCCTTACTCAGATACACAATGGAGCTTCCAAGTGCACTGGTCCTACCAACCTTGGATTAATTCAGTATATGCAGAAGGGAAACTTCTAGACCTTTCCAAAAAAAAAAGCAAAACTCAAAGTGTCCATTCACCAAGGACTTTGAAGAATCCTTATGAATGAAACAAAGCAAAGGCCTCACTGTTGGAGCCTCTCAGTGTTTCATGCGCCCCGAGCCACGCCAGTGCCCATTGGTTGAACCTCATTCATGTGGACTTTTGTTCAAGGACTGTGAAATCGGCCTTTGTGCTACCTCTGTACCAAGCAAGTACAGCCTTTCCTGCCCCACCCCCACCCCTGCCATCTCTGCCTCCTGAACAGGACAGCAAGCCAGCTGTTTACGTGACACTTGTATTGGGTATCATTTGAAGGTCAGAGAGGATTTAAACAACACTGGAGTGCGTGTGGTTTTACACAACCTCCATTTTGGTACCCAAGGGAAGGAGAGGTCCTGGAACCAGTCACCTGCAGCTACCAAGGGACTTGACACTTAGTGTACACAAGAGTCCTTAAACATATGTAGTAAGCACAGTGCCTGAAGGAGACATGCTTTCAAGAACGATTCAACCTGACCAGAGCAACCAGGACGCATGGAGTTCCCCAAGAGACCATCTTCACGACATTGGGGAAAGCTCTCTGGTAAAGAAGGCGAAAGCTCTCCCAGGTGCAATCAGGGGGTGGGATTTGCATCCTGAAAAGATGTCCATTATCTGCCAGTCAAAAAATCACCCCCAGAGTTCCGCCTGTGGTTCAAAAGATCAGCGACCCCAAAATCGCTGTACCGTTCACCTGGTTCAGATGGGACACTGGGTTCCTCTGGTGTGGTACCTCAAAACCAAAGTCGAGATCAAGCACCTCACTTCTATAGCCACAGTACCAGGAGACAAAACGTTCTGCTCAAGTCTACCCTGAGGCCACTCAAAGACTTCCTGTTGCCCCAGCAGCTCTCAGGCGGCCAGAACCAACCTAGAGCCTAGGAACTCAGGAGGCGCGTGCTTTACACCCAGAGCTCACAAAGCTGTGCAAAGTTGTGGCCAGGGCTTCCTATTTTCTTCCTGATGCCCCGAGAGGCAAGGCTGACGTTTTATCATTCCCCAGGCCCTTAGGTCCCATTGACCCCAGTTTGCCTGGATTCTCCTCCTTACCCAAGTCCCTATGTGATCCCCATTCCCAGGTATCCCATCCTTAGAATTGACCCACACAGCAATCCCTCCATAATCCAGCGACCAAACTCTCTGTCTGGTGGGGAGAGAGGCAACTGTTTCTATATCGCCCTTCCCAACAGCGTCCTTCTCCACAGCGACTCTGAACTCCAAAACCTGGAGGCTGTCTTGACCATTCGAGTCTCATTGCAGCTACCTGCTCCCACCCCCAGGTGGGGGTGGGGTGAAAGAAAGGGGTGCCTCTGCGTGTTCCCGCTCTGGCCCTGCTCTGTGGGGGCGGAGCAAGCTGGCTCGGTTGAGCCCAGCAGCAGTACCAGCTGGCAAGCTCGCCAGATCTTTCTCTACCCCCACGGCACCTCCTCCTCTCACCTAAAATGGGAGGAGAGAGGGGGAGGAAGCGCTGATTTTCCTCCTGGGCTGAATTTATCCCAACTACATGCAGACCGGCTGCGGAAGCCTGGAGAAGATAAACAAAAAGGCTTGTTAGAATTTTTCAGAACTCTCCGAAACTCAGCCCCCTCGTTTTCTTCCTACCTTACTTGGAGAAGAGCCGCGCCTGGCTTCTGCCGCTCCAGAGTGCATTTGAGGGGCGCTCACAACTCAAGGCTGCCTACCTGCTTTCAAGCAGCCTTCGACCTCCTAAGATGAGATCCACCTTGATAGCTGTCTGCCGTGGTTTTGTTTTTTTAACAGTTTTCAAATTGGCCCTCGCTAATGGGGCATTAGCTCTCTGTTAGATTTTAGATGTAGTGGTTCAGGAGAAGACGGTGACTAAGGACCCGGTGTTAATGCCATCGACAAGGAGATAGGGATGGGCCATTAGCATGGCAAAACCTCGGAGGGTAGATCAGGCTTTAGCACCAGACAGAGAGAGCGTGATGGGGTTTTGAAGAGAATCAGAGCCACAGTAAAAGAAGAGGGAACCGGTTCATAGACCTTTTGGGAGTGGAGGAGGTTCACTGCAGGAGCTTGGATCCAGGCTTCCTGATTCCAAAGCAGGGAGCAAGGAAAAGGGGCAGGAAACATGATGCGGCACCCCTTTAATCTATACCCACTTCCTAGGCGAGATGTCGGGGACACAAGTCTGCTAGCTTGAGACTTACAATGTCCGGGTAGGATGCTTGTCCAGGCATGAGAAGAGGCCTGAGCTAATGTTGCATTCTTACACCCTCAGCCCAAAGCTTTCTCCAGAGCAACAACAGTTTGTCTGGCTATTTCTTGTGCTCTCCTTCCCCCGTGGAGATTTGCAAGAGATGCACGGATACTCCAGAGGGATTAAGAGGCTTAACACGCTCAGATGTTCCCCACTTGGCACACTGGGCTTGGACCAAGAGACTGGCAAGGGCTAGAAAGAAAAATCTTGGAAGGTTATGACAACACCTTGTTCAATCCTTCACTATGGATGTTTTTATAAAAAAGATAAGGGGGGTGTATTTTACGGAGGTGTGATGAGGTATGGGGTAAGGAGGTGCCTCGGCGGGCCATGTTGAGGCATCCCTTGCCCCTGAGGGACCAGCCACACAATGGTATAGTATAGTAGTAGAGGGAGAGGAGAGAGAGAGAGAGAGAGAGAGAGAGAGAGAGAGAGAGAGAGAGAGAGCTATGAGCACACGGAGAGAGGGGAGAAGGGAATGGGAGGACACAGCAGGGGCTGGAAGGCAAGTGCCAGAGAGGAAGGAGCAAGAGAGGGAGGAGGGGGCGAGCAGCCTCTTTTATAGTGAGTGCGCACACCTGGCTGTTGCCAGGTAACTGTGGGGCGGAGCATTCCTGGCTGTTGCCGGGTAACTGCGGAGTGGATCTTAGACAGAATCAGAATGCTAACAGCTGGAACTCTTGGATGATTGGGTAGCCTCCATTGGAAGGTGGGGAATGGATTGAAAACATGAGGAACTGATTCAGGTCGCACTGGGCAATAGCCTCTAGCCATAAAGAATGGTTTAGCCTGACCACTCTATTCCACATACAAAAACAAATAACAACAAACTACCCTGCTCCCAGTCAAAACCACACACACACACACACACACACACACACACACACACACACACACACAGTTGTAACTTCTGGTAGCTACCTATGTATATGTACATATCCCCCAGACCCTCTAAATATATTGAGCTTCCATAGAGGCGGGAACTGGTGGGTATCCCTTGCCTCTAACATAAAGCCTTCTCAGCCTGTTGAGATCTGTCTGTCTGCTTCTCGGCCTCATTTCTTGCAGAAGCCACTTTGGTATTCAGGCCACTGCAGGACACCTGATTGTGAGTGAGGAGACATAGGTATGTCCTGACAGGAGCCAGAAGGGACCATTGCAGACAGCAACCACAGTACTTAGGAGTGGTTCACACTGGCCTGGGAGTCTGGAGTCACTGCACCTGGCTGTGGCCAAGGCCTAAGGCCCACTCACCAGACTTCCCTGTGACTCACCATTGCCCTCAACCCTCCACCAGCCTTACAAAACCCTTTCCTGCTTACACCAGCAGTTTCTGCTGCTTCTAGTGACTTTCAAAGATACTGGGCTCTGGTAATCCTACTTACCCCTTTCTCCTCCTCCTCCTCCTTCTCCTCCTCCTCCTCCTTTTCCTCCATCTTCTTTTGAGATAGAGTCTCACTATGTAGTCCAGGCTGGGCTCAAACTGAGGACCCTCCTGCCTCACCCTCCCAAATGCTATGACCACAGTGTGGATTCATCACTCCCAAGACAACCATACTTCTTTCCAAATGCTGTCTGCCTGTCTAAAGCCAGAGCCGCCGTGCTTAGACCACCTACAGCATCCACTATCATGTTAAAAGATGGTAAGGCCCAGGGTTGGGGATTTAGCTCAGTGGTAGAGCGCTTGCCTAGCAAGCGCAAGGCCCTGGGTTCGGTCCCCAGCTCCGAACAAAAAAGAAGAAGAAAAAAAAAAAAAAAGATGGTAAGGCCCAAGTTTGGTGAGGAGGGAGAAGATAAGGCTCCAGGTCTTGCACAGGCCCCTGCCACCCACTTCCCCACCTGACCAGTATCTGAAGATCTCTATGGCAAGACCACCAGTCAGAGGAGAGAAATGTCCATACCAGCTTTCTGCATGGTTTTTTGTGTGTGTGTGTGGGGGGGGCATTTTGACTCAAGCCTAAATGTTTGACTTTCACAGTTGCTTCTAAGCAAGGCTTCTATTATGTCTGATAAGCTGGGTATCTAGCAACTCCAGTGGCTCTCCCAAGACAGCACTGCAGGTCACTGTGACTGATGATCACCCCATCCCTTTATATTGGCCAGTCAGAGCCCAAGTACTGTTTCCTTCTGCATTTGCCCTTTTCGGTGACATTTATCCCCGTGCCCATCCTGATAGGGACTTCTGTCAATGGTAATAGTTCAAACCAAGGCAGGGTGGACCAGAACATCCCTCTAAGCCTTGAAAGGACTTTGTGTCTCAGGAGAATCACAAAGAAGGATTCCTTAGTTTTTGAGAGAGCACTCCTACGAGATATCAGATCGATCATGGAGACCTACAGGAGGGAGCTATGGAGAGACTGAGAAACTCTGCTGGAATTAAGGCCTCAGCAAGTTTTTATTTTGTTTTGTTTTGTTTTGTTTTTAAATGATCTTTGGATAGAACAGTGATACTCTGAGACCAGACGTCCTAACTAAGCAAAGCTAGAGCCCCGCCCTGAGCAGATTCCTGAGAAGGGCTTGACCTTTTCAAAGAACATGTCCCCGGAAGACTGTTGCCTCTTTGTCTAAGGAGGATATCTTGCAGTTTAATGATTCACCTTATGTCCTTGGGCCCTTCCCAGTACTCCCCCGCCCTAAGCTTCAGTTCCTGCTTCAATTCCTGCTTCAGAGCTTTAAATGCTGTACATTCCTCTCAATAAACAGACCCTGACAAGGACACTGCTTGGACTCGCTCCTCTTTCTCGCCCATTCCTCCTCGGGTTTGGATCCCCCTCAGTTCCTGTAAATTACGAAGCCCCTGCGGGCAGGGGCAAGTGGCGCCTGATCCGAGGCACGGATCCTCTCCGGACAGAAGTCGATTGTGTGACCCCGGCCGGGGAACCAAGCGGACGGACACCGTGGACTGACTCGAATCGGAAGTGAACGCACCTTGTCGCCACTCGTAGATCGCGCTCTCTTGTCACTCACGAGAGAAAGTCTCGAACAGGTAAGAAGGACTCTGTCTCATTAGGAATGGGCCAAAATCTCTCTAATGAAGCGGTCTTTGTTAAAGACTTGAAGGCTTCCCTCAGGGAAAGGGGAGTTAGAGTCAAGAAAAAGGATCTTGTTAAATTTTTTATCTTTATATCTGAAGTTTGTCCTTGGTTCATTATTGAAGGACCAGATATTAGCCCCTATAGCTGGGAAAAGGTTGGTAGATGTTTAAATGATCTGTTAAAAGAAAAAGGGTCTGAGGCAATTCCTATCCAGACCCTTAGTTATTGGACACTCATTAGAGACATACTTAAGTCCTCCTCGGGAGAGAAGGGAAGGATTATCTCTTTAGCAGAGGACTTTATCAAACCCCTTTCTCGGCAGGGTTCCCTTTCCTCTGTTAATCCCCGAGGAGAAGAGACAGAGATAAATAACAAAGAAGGCTCCCCTTGCCCCTCGGTCACCACAGATATTCCAACTTCAGGTCCTCCCGGGGCGTCAGTGGCCTTTTACCCACCCGAGCTGCTGCCGACGGAAAGGGAAGACACCCCAAGGCTTGCCTTCCCAGTGCTACAAAAGCCTTCCTTTCCTCCCAATAAATTGACACCCTCTGAGGAAAGCGATCTTGAAGAAGAGGCCGCTCGCTATCGCAACCCTGACTGGCCTACTCTAGTCTCAGCCACGGCACTACCCCCTTACCCCCCAACCTTTTGTGCCCCGGTTCTCCCTGTCCCTTCAGTCCCTGTTGACCTTTTGCTAAAAACCAAAGATGATTTGACTAAACAGGTTGTTGCTCTGAGAGACGTTCTATCACTACAGAAGGAGTTTGCCAAACTCAACTCAGAGCTCTCCTCCCTGCAGAAAACCATTGCCGATACTGTCTTTTCCTATCCCCCACCCCGGCCTATTAAGACTTCTGGTCAACAGGCCAGACACAATTCAGTGACCTCCAAGGTACAGGCCAGAGAAACCCAGTCATCTGATGAAGAATTGAGAAGTGATAGAGAGGAGGGAGAAAAAACCGGGGGTGAGGGAGAAGAAGAAGTAGAAAAGGATAGTGAGGAACCACGAGATCTGTCACAGGAAATGGTAGAATTTAAAAGACTCAAATTTAAGCCCCTTAGGGAACTTAATAATGCTGTTAGGACCTATGGCCCTAATGCCCCTTTTACACAATCCATGCTTGAAGCCCTCTCAGGAGGCAGATACCTCACCCCGGGAGAATGGTTCAGAGCAACTCAGGCAGTTCTCTCTCGAGGACAGTTTTTGTCATGGAAAGCTGACTTTTTCGACCGCTGCCAGACGCTAGCGGGAAGGAATCAGAAAGATCCCCGGGCCCCAGAGGCAGCTTGGACCTTTGACAAACTTACTGGACAAGGAAAATATGTGTCAGAGAGCCATCAGCTCAGGCTACCTATAGGCCTCTTGGCTCAAGTTAAAGAGGCCGCCCTGGGGGCCTGGAAGGCTGTCCCCTCGAAAGGGACCCTTACAACTCCCCTTACTAAAGTCATCCAGGGCCCTCAAGAACCGTTTAGTGAATTTGTTGCTAGATTACAGGAGGTTGCAGAAAGGGTTTTGGGTCCCGGAGAAGAGGACAATAATCTCCTTAAACAAATAGCTTATGAAAATGCTAATTCGGCTTGCAAGTCCGTCCTTAAGGGACAAACAAAAAATAAAACGCTTCATGATTTGGTCAGGCTTTGCGCCGATGTTGACATGTTTTCGCATAAGGTCACCCAGAGCATCAATTTGGCTATCAGAGCGGCTCTCCAAGTAGCTAAAGGCCCAACCTCCCATAAAAATTGTTTTAAATGTGGTCAGCCAGGACATTTTGCTAGACAATGCCCATTGATTCAGAGGACGGACCAGAGAAAGAGAGACTCTTTGGATAAGATACCGGCTCTCCACCTCCCTGGTCGCCTGCCGGCCACACAATGCCCTCGCTGTAAGAGAGGAAAACATTGGGCTAATCTATGTCGCTCCAAAACGGACATTTCTGGTAATCCCCTCCCGCCCCCTCAGGGAAACAGGTGGAGGGGCCCTCCTCAGGGGGCCCGAGAACCATTCACTTCCAGCCCACCTCCATGGCCTCTCAGATACCTGCCCCAGGACCAAACACTCCCCTCCCTTCCTCAGAGCTACCTCAGGAAGCGCAGGAGTGGACTTGTGTGCCCGCCGCCCATACAGTATTGAGGCCTGAAGATGGCATACAAATTGTTCCTACCAGAATGTTTGGCTCCCTCCCTCCCCTGCCTCCTAATACCTTTTTCCTGATCTTGGGACGAGCCTCGTCTGCCCTGCAGGAGGTCATCATATACCCCACGGGTGGTCGATAACGACTACACCAGAAAAATGCGGGTACTGGCTACTGCCACCTCTGGCCCTATGACCTTAAAGGAGGGACACAGGATTGCCCAGGCTCTCCCCCTGCTGTTAGACCGGCGCTACCTGTTTCTCTTCGCCCTTACTTAAAGCTCATCACCGGACAGCTTAAGCCCCTTTTTGATATCCTCCGAGGTGACTCTGATCCCACCTCACCTCGTTGCCTTACGCCTGAGGCCTCTGAGGCCCTCTCCTTAGTCGAGGAGGCTATTGCTAACCAAAAAAATTGCTTATTTTTCCCCCCATCATCCATTACTTTTTATAGTCCTCTCCACACCCCTTGCCCCTACTGCAGTTCTCTGGCAAGGATGTCCTCTCTATTGGGTACATTTGCCTGCCTCTCGTAACAAGGTCCTGCCGACCTACCCCTTATTGGTGGCACAGATTATACATCTTGGGAGAGAACAGTCACATAAATTGTTTGGTAAAGATCCAGATGTCATGATTCTTCCCTATAGCCCATCTCAGGCCTCCTGGCTTGGTCAACACATGGACGAATGGGCAATCAGCTGTGTTGCCTTTCAGGGTAAGATAGATAATCATTATCCTCCAGATAGATTAATTCAGTTTTTTGGTAAGCTTTCAGTTCCTGTTATTTTCCCAAAAGTTATCGCACTGGCCCCCTGCCCGGGGTCCATCTTGTTTTTCCTCTAATGGCCAGGCCGCCTTTTCCATTAATGGCAAGGTACATCAAATATCTGCTCCCTCGGACTCCGCACAGTTGGTAGAGCTCTGAGCTGTCCTTGCAGTATTTGAGACCCTACCCAGATCACCCTTTAACTTGTACACAGATAGCTCTTACCTTGCCTTTTCCATTCCCTTGCTGGAGAAGGTTCCTTATATTCCCACCACCAATGCCGCTCCTTTGTTTGCCACTCTACAAAAGCTTATTCATAAGCGCTCCCACCCCTTTTATGTGGGACATGTCCGAGCACATTCAGGCCTGCCAGGCCCCCTGGCCGAGGGCAACGATGCCATAGATCGCATCACCCGACTTGCAGCCTTGGCCCAGGAGGCTTCTATCTGGCCCAAGGCACATGATCTGCACCATCTCAATGCACACACCCTTAGGCTTAAGTATAAGATCATCCGTGGACAGGCCTGCCAGATAGTTCGTAATTGCAAAGGCTGTGTAACCTTGCTACCTGACCCTCATCTGGGGGTCAACCCCTGTGGATTGGTCCCCGAGAGCTTTGGCAGATGGATATTACCCATATCTCCTCCTTTGGAAAGTTAAAATATGTTCATGTTACTAGAGATACCTTTAGTGGTTTTCTTTTTGCATCCCTGCAGGCAGGAGAGGCCACAAAGCAAGTTATCAGCCATGTTCTGGCCTGCTTGGTGGTCCTCCCACAACCTAAAATTATTAAAACAGATAATGGACCCGGATATATTATCTCTAGTTTTAAAAACTTTTGCTCCCAATTTGGCATTAAACATATCACAGGCATTCCTTATAATCCTCAGGGACAGGGTATAGTTGAAAGAGCTCATCAAACCTTTAAAAATATGATCCATAAATTATAGTCAAATGGGGGAATATTATTCCCCCTCCCCGGTAATCACAAAAATTTAATAAATCATGCACTCTTTGTCCTTAACTACCTTGTCATGGACTAGGATGGAAAAACTGCAGCAGACCGCCTGTGGTACCCCCATAATTCTTATGATTATGCACGAGTCCTATGGAAGGACCTGTTAACATCCCAATGGTATGGCCCTGATCCGGTCCTCGTTTGGGGACGTGGATCAGCCTGCATTTATGATTCAAAGACTGGGGGCGCCCGTTGGCTACCCGAGCGCTTTGTTAAGGCCTTTAACCCACCCAGGGGACAACCCTGAGGAAAAGTCTAACTATGCTTCATCACAGACCATGCTGACCATGTTCCCCTTCATCTGGATCCCTGGAAGCATCATCACGCCTGCCCTGGTACATCGCCTCACCAGATCTCCAACTATACCTGGGTGATTCTTAATGGCGCCAGAGATGTGGTGTCTGCCAACTCCACCGCCGCTGCACGAGTTCCCTGGCCCAATCCTGAGGTAGATCTTTGCAAATTAGCCCTAGGAGCTCACCTTGATTGGAGCACACCTGACATCTTTGCCCCCCAAGAAAAAGCCCCTGAGCTGGCAGACCCGGGTTGCAGTAATACACTCAGAAGAGCCACATTGGCCCTTCAAACTGGGGGAATTTATTTAAGCCCTGCTGGCCACGTACAAAGGCCAGATGCTGTGGGTATTAAACTGATTTCTACTGTGCCTCCGGGGGCTGTGAGACACTGGACACACGTACTGGAAACCCAGCTCTTCCTGGGACTATATCACAGCTAAAAGAAAATTCCCCAGTGCCCGGGTCACCAGTCCGGGCCGACAGCCCCTTAACAGCATATGCTCCGCTGATCGGACCTGAACGGGTGGTGTAATCCTCCAGATCTCTTTTACAGAAACAGGGGAAAAGGCACATTGGGAACAGCGAGGTTTCGAGTGGGAACTTCGATTATATAAACAATATAGAGACTTTGGCCTCACCCTAAAAATTAAATTGCTTAAAACCCGGCCACAAACACCACCAGTGGTCATAGGGCCCAATACTAACTTACACCCTGCAGCCAAGGTTCGGTCACATTCGAGAGATTCTCTGCAGGCTACACCTCAACCCAACAATTCATCATTTCCTTCCACCCTTTATCAACCCGCATTCCCTGATGGACCCCCCTCTACTGTTATATGCTCATAGAAATGCTTAATAGCTCCTTACCAGCCCTTGCCAATATTAATTCTACTATAGCCCTAGACGATTGCTAGCTTTGTTATCACTCCTCCCCTCCCTTTTACGAGGGACTAGCAACCTTTGGGAACATCACCTTTACTAATGAGACCCATTCCCTACGCTGGTCAGCAAATTCTGAACCAACAATAACGCTCTCACAGGTCTCTGGAATTGGCCTCTGTCTATTAGGACCCCATATGATTCCGCCCTCCCCCCTGACACTTACTTGCAATAAGACAGTGGTGGTTACCACACAGACCAACTACACTGCTGCCCCTAAGGGCACTTATTTTGCCTGCTCAGCAGGCTTAACACTTTTTGTGGTAACATCTACCTTTTTAACAGAAAAAAGATTATTGTGTCCTTGTCCTCCTTTTTCCACGATTAACTATTCATGACTCCTCTAAGTTCCTGCAGTTCTGGGAAGGAGGCACCTCCACGCATTCAAAGAGAGAACCCATCACCGCCGTGACTCTGGCAGTACTCCTAGGTCTGTCAGCTGTGGGGACAGGAACCGGGTTGCCTCTCTGATCATCTCCCAACAGAGTTATCATCGGCTCAGTGCCGCCATAGACAGGGACATCAGTGAGCTTCAACAAGGAATAACCTCTCTTAAAGATTCAGTCGCTTCCTTGGCTGAGGTTGTTCTACAAAATAGCAGGGGATTAGATCTTCTCTTTCTCCAACAGGGAGGGCTCTGTGCGGCCCTCAAGGAGTGTTGCTTTTATGCAGGATTAGTAGAAAACAGCCTACAAAAAGTAAAAGAAAGTCTACAAAAGAGACAAAGAGAAAGAGAAAAGAGTGAAGCCTGGGATAAAAACTGGTTTCCTGCCTCTCCCCTGCTCACCGCTCTTCTACCCAGTATCCTGGGTCCCTTTATAGGACTCCTGCTGCTCGTCTCCTTTGGCCCATGGGTGCTTAGAAAGTTAACTGATTTTATCAAGGCCCAGGTGGATTCAGCTACCAAGCAGGTCTCAGTCCATTACCACTGCCTCCATTGTGAGAGGCTGAGACAACCGGGGAGTGTGATACTCCCCTTGGGTCGCCCACGGCCTTCCTCGACTTCTCCGCCCTAAATACAGCCATAACTCAGGCTGGAAAATCAGTCGCTGGTGGAAGCGTCAATGACGGGAATATTATGGTGCCACATACCAGGCGCACACCTCACCGCTGTGAAGTGACCCTACGACGGGATTAGCACGGGTCCATGATCTGGGTCGCCCACTCTCACAAAACACACACGTATAGCCCAGAACGGTGTGTTAAAGCATAAGATCGTTCCTAGCCATTGGGGTGCAGTCCTAACTGCAAGAGTGGCTCACCATAGCCGAGCTGGGCACTCTGTGAGGCACGTCTGATCTATCTCAGACCACTACTTCCACCCTGGCGGAAATAATGGAACCTAAACACACACGTATAGCCCAGAACGGTGTGTTAAAGCAGAAGATCGTTCCTAGCCATTGGGGTGCAGTCCTAACTGCAAGAGTGGCTCGCCATGGCCGAGCTGGGCACTCTGTGAGGCACGTCTGATCTATCTCAGACCACTACTTCCACCCTGGCGGAAATAATGGAACTTAAGTGAGAGTGCCAGACGTGGGGGCAACCTGTGTAGCCTAAGACACGGGGCTTCACCGACCAGGTGCTGGTTGTGGATGCACGTACCCCAGATCTTCCACTGATTGTTTAAGAAAGGTGGAGATGTCGGGGACCGGACGTCCTAACTAAGCAAAGCTAGAGCCCCGCCCTGAGCAGATTCCTGAGAAGGGCTTGACCTTTTCAAAGAACTTGTCCCCAGAAGACTGTTGCCTCTTTGTCTGAGGAGAATATCTTGCCGTTTAATGACTCACCTTATGTCCTTGGGCTCTTCCCTGTACTCTCCCCTGTCCTAGGCTTCAATTCCTGCTTCAATTCCTGCTTCAGAGCTTTAAATGCTGTACATTCCTCTCAATAAACAGACCCTGACAAGGACGCTGCTTGGTCTCGCTCCTCTTTCTCACCCATTCCTCCTCAGGTTTGGATCCCCCTCGGTTCCTGTAAATTATGAAGCTCCTGCGGGCAGGGGCACGTGAGCGGGCAGGAGCTGGTCTCTGATTATTAATGCTCTGGAGACTCGTAATGCACCCATAGTGGTAGAAGGAGGCCCTGAGAGCACGCAGTCTCCGATGTCCCCAGAAACCCCTTCCTGATGACATCCAGATGTGTCATCCTTCCATAGGTCTGATTAGCTGTAGAACGTGGTATTTCCATGTTCCCAGGGTGCTTCCGAGTTAGCTCTGTGGCTAATTGGGTTTGTATCTGGCAGCAGTGACATCAAAAAAGGGTTTTGTAGTCAATTACGCTCTCCGGGAACACACAGGAAGAGGTTGTCCTGCCAAAGCTCAGACTGGTCTCTACCTTAATGAGGTGCCCCAGGCAGAGGCGCGAAAGGACATTATTGTCCCTGAGTACCTGTCTTTAGTGCCTTCTGTTCAACAAGAAGCTGAGCTCAACCTGGGCACAGGAGCTGGCTCTGTCTTGCACCCTGGGCCAGCCTGCCCCAGGGAGCACAGCAGCCCTTAGAGCCACTTTCCAAACTCAGTCCCAAGACAATGAAATATGGGAACACTGCTCCTGCAGCCTAATGACCCAGGGCTCCCTTTAACTGCACCAAAGCCAGGAAATGGCCACTTACAGAGCCCGTTACAGTCCCCACTGCTTCCATAACCCCAGGCACATGGTACACACCTGGAGGAAGAGAAGCCACATGCTTTCACATGGGTGTTTTTCCCCTGGTCCAGAACAAATCATTTTTCAAATGTTTTAACATCCTGAGTGTGGGTGGGAGTGAAACTTACTTCTGTCTTACGGAAGAGGCCGTCTGTTTATAGAAAAAGCAGGCAAGTCAGATGGCTGACTCAGGGAAGGGTTCTCAGCCACTCAGAAAATACAAGAGTCCTCAGTTTCTTTCTCCTCCCAACCCCCAGCCCCTGCCCCTGCCTTGGGTCTTGGTGGGCCAGCTGTCACTTTCTCCTAATACTAGAATTTTCTAAGCCTCCCTCTCACCACAGACCCTGGAGGGATTTCCTGCATCCAGTTTCATAGTCTTTGCTTAGCAGTGGGCTGGGAGGAAGTGGGTTCTTTCTGGAACGGGGCCTTCTGGGCAGTGTTTAGCTATCACAGGAATGATGACCTGAAGAAGTGTCTGTTCCAAGCAGCAGTGGACGTGAAGTGGCCTGTGGTCAGTCTGTGAGGAGGGACTCTGTCTGATGTGCTGAGCCAGCCCCGGAGCCTGAGGGCACCCTGCCCTACCCTACCCTATGTTTGCCTCTGGGATCCCTTGGCCTCCCTGTAGAAGTGACATGCTGTGGTCCAGCCACTCCCAATATGAGAATGGGAACTGCACATTCCCGGCCTTTTATCTTCTGGGTGTTGGGGAGGAATATGTCCGAACGACTAAACGGGAGCACCACCCCTGGGGCCAGGGTTGTGGCTCTGGTGTACAGAGAAGACTCTTAAGAAAGCTGTGCAGGCAGGCTTTGCAGACGAGAGGGGACTGATGGGCCAGGGACCATGTGCTCACCCCAGGCCAATCCTCCTCAGGCTGAGGACTGACCGACCTGTGGCTCATGGTATTCACCCTATGTGGGGACACACACTACAGTTGTCACAGTCAGATTGCTAATTTTGGCTTCCTCCCTAGGGATTCTGGGAAAACTTGGCTATGGAATTTTATCATTAGCTGGTGAGCAGCAGGCCCACCCTTGTCTGGTGCTTGAGTGGAGTTTTGGAAATGAACCCAGCTTTGAAAAGGCAGATTGAGAGAGAGAGAGAGAGAGAGAGAGAGAGAGAGAGAGAGAGAGAGAGAGCATAAACGCAGACCATGAACACACCAGGTAACTTTCTGGTGATGAAACTGACCTCATAACAAATGGAACATGTCAGAATTTAGTACCACAAACAGGATGTCCTGGGTGATCTCCCAGGGGGTGGCAGGGACCTAGGTCTGTCTGGTTTTATCAAAGTCTAATACAGAGAGAAGAATTGCTTTAATAACGTGTGAGCATTTCAGGGCTCTGACTATCGTGCTGAATTGTCTCCTTATTCTTGTCTTCCCTTTCTGCTTCCCCACTGTACCCTGCTCGTCCCACCCTCCAGTTCTTGTTTGCGTCCAGGTTTTCCCCCTCAGCTTCTCATCTCATACATCAAGGATCCAGACCAAGCTGTCACCCTTGTATCCTGGCAGCGACCTCTCCTTCTCCCTGTCCACTTCCCAGGTCTCCTTTCGACTAGCTCCGCCCACAAACCGTAGGGCGGAAGACCGGCTGCCCGCGTGGTCTCTAGGAGGGAGCCTGCAGAGCCTCAGTGTTCTCTCTTATATGTGGGCCGAGTGCACGCTAGTGTAGGGTAAAAAAGAACACACAGAAATGTGCAACCCAGGATGCTGGTTACAGTCCCCCTGGGAATGCACTCTTATATGGCTGTTCTAAGAAACAATATCCCTCCTAAGGCTGATAGCCCACAGGGCCATGAACCTGCAAAGGCCCCCAGGCTGTGCCCTGGGAAGCCGGCTCCAGACAATTGCTTTTTTTTTTTTTTAAGAGCTTAAGGCGCTCTGAGTAGGATAAGCACTTCATCCTTCTTGCAGAATTAATTCCTGTTAGATCTGGAACCAGTCTGACTGGAAGCAAAGATTATCGTCGCCGAGTCTCCCATCTGTGACCTCTCTGGAACTTCATTGCCATCCCAAAAGCCTCTTCGCTGTCCTCCATGCCTGTCTGGGCTCCCAGTATCTTAAGAAAGTCTGAGAAGAGGATAGGTTGAGGCAGAGGCCCTGTGTGCTAGCTTTTCTTTCTCTTTCTTTTTAAAAATTCTTATTGCATCTGTTTGCGGGTGCACACACAAGTGTGCGTGCGCACACCAGGGTGTGTATGCGGCAGTCGGAGGACAACTTGAGAAAGTTTTCTCCTTCTACAGCGTGGGTCTCGGGGACGGAACTCATGTGGGTCAGCTTGGCAGCTTGGTACCTTTACTGGCTGATCTGTCACATTTGTGCATTGTGTGCTGTCTTCAGAGTCGTCGCCACAAAGCTGGGTATATAGCCCGGGCTTATGATCGCAGAAGTTGGAAGATGAAGGCAGGAAGATCAGTATTCAAGGACATTCTCAGCTGCATAGCCAGCGAGAAGCCAGCCTAGGCTACAAGAGACCCTGTGATCAAGCTGAGAGGGTCTCTGGGAATTGTCCGCTGCTCCGTGGGAACAGGGCTCCAAGCACCGCCCAAAGCTGCCTTTATTTTCCTTAAAATGCAAAGCAAGCAATATGGAGTTAATTTTTTTTCTTATTAAAACAGCATTAACTACTTCTGAAAGCAATTTTAGAGAAAAACCGAGAAAGGGGCCAGTCTGCACAAATTCAACCATTACTGCGTCTGTCACCAGCGTCTCTGCACTGCCTGCTGCTCCCCTGCCCACCTGGTGGAGGGAGTAGCAGAGACCCTATCTGGAATCTTCATCTCGAGGGCTGGAGGAGACTCCCCCGCTCAAGCCTCTCCTATCTCAGCGGGTTTAGGGTGCAGACAGCAGAGTGAAGGAAAGTCCAGGCAGGCAGTGGGTGAAAGCCCACGTGCTGGGTGAGGCTTCCTTGTCTAGAGGTGGGTCCTCTCGGTATTCGAAGGGAGCGTTACAGTGGGGCTTGCTCTGAAGCAGCTGATCACCCTAATGTTGATTAATACTTACAGTGATGGAATAAAATGTGGAAACCAAGAACTACGCCTGCTTGGCTGTCAGACTTCCAGCCAGAGAAGAACTACGACGCAGAGAAAACCATATGAAGAGGCTTTTTCTGCAACTGAGAAAGTCTGCTCGCACTCTCCCCCACTCCACCCCCACCCCGCCCCTGCTGAGGTTTCAATTTAGGGCCTTGCACAAAAGTATTCTATCCCTGAGCTATTAATACATCCTCAGCCCTTAAAAACTTTTTTTTTTTTTTTTTTTTTTTTTTTTTTTTTGGGAGACAGGTAAAGGCAAGGCAGTTCAGGAGTTCAAGGATATTGTCAGCAAGTTGGAGCCTGGGCTACAGGAGACCATGTCCTGAAGCCCAGAGGATCCTTGGAATCTGTCCAGGGCTCTCTGAGGACAAGGACTTCTCTAGGACAAGGGTGGGAAGAGAAGAACAGTTTCAGATGAACCCCTCTTTTATACTGACGTTTTGCAGACAGGGTGGAGATAAGACATGGTATAGAATTTGGCTAGGAGACTGGATATTTGGAAAAACATGGAATTTCCCCCATGTCTATCAGGACACTAGCCCTGCGAGGAGCCCTGTCTCCTGGTCGATCAGATACCTCATTTACTTTCTCTGTCTTCTCTTGACTCCTCCTCTTGGTTGGGGAGATCGAGTCCAGGCTGCTTTACCCGGAGGGCAGGTGGGCCATGTCCTCTCTTCCCTGCAGGAAACCTCTTCATATGGTTTTCTCTCCGTCACAGTTGTTCCCTGGCAGGAAGTCTGACTGCCAAGCAGGCATATTTCTTGGTTTACACATTGTTATTCTATCACTGCAAGTATTAATCAACATTTGGGTTTTAGTCATAACATAGCTAATACATAATTTTGTTTGCTTCACGGGAAATTAAAGAAAGAATTGGCAGCACATTAAACAAATGGTTAACTTAATTTTTTTCCCCTCCTCGTTGTCAACAATAATCATCAATGCTCCCAGCAGACTACTGTGTTTATACGAAGGCTCCAGACACCCCACCCCTTCACTGTTGGGAATCACCAGGGTGACCCAGATTGTGACAAAGTCCAGCACACAGAAGGAACTCAGAGAGAGTGGTGCCGTGGAGGGAGCTGATTCCGGGTCGCACAGCAGGGAGAGGAGACCAGCATTCTTGAAACTAGTATGACAAATGAAAATATTGCTTTCAGGAAACTTTCTTGAGAAATCTAGGTAGGCACTTGTGAAGCAGTCTCCTACATTCTGGCGTAGTGCAAGGTGTCCGTGAGAAGAAAGAAGGATACAGCACCATCAACAAGCATGCTTCCTCCTCCCCCACCCCATAGATCCCTAAGAACCCATGTTTATGTTTATGTTTATGTTTATACACACTCCATGCTCCCACTTCCAAGTCGAGAGGGGGTCCTCCCACCATAGCACTTGAAAGAGCTGTTGCAATAGTTCTTGTTCTGAAGTAGCCTATCACACCAATGTTAATTAATACTTACGGTGATAGAAAAACAATGTGAAAACCAAGAACCACGTCTGCTTGGCTGTCAGACTTCATAAGACATCAGAAAATGGTGACCGGGAGACTGTAAGAACCAGTCGGGGAGCACTCTGGTCTTCTCTAAAGAAACCTGCTCATGCATTTCCCATGCTGCCAATTCAGAACAAGCTTAGGTCATGCTCACGTGCAGAGCCCCCCACAAACACGCTCCACTATGGGCCGAAGCCCTGGGAGAATTGGCTTTGATCTCTTCCAGGCTGTTGCTTAAAGGGCTTCAGCCCCGGGCTGTCCCCTGGAGGATCAGCTCTTTGATAGCTGTCCATCTTTCAGCTAAAGGGATTTGCGGGTGTTAATATTCTGTTTAGATGCCAAGTAGATGCCAGGTCTGTTGTCTGAGAAGACAGGCGGGGGAGAAAGAGGGGCTCCATTAATACCCCTGCGCTGATTTTGCATGGGTTTTGGCGTCTGCCTTATATGTTCTGGGAGCACGGCAAGCATTCATCTTCGGTAAGCATATTTTAGGAGGGTCTGATTATCATTCCAGTGCATAAGGAAAACAGCGATCATCCAGCTAGACACATTTTCAAAGGCTAAGGCTAGTCGCAATTGATGGTTCGATTGTGTTTCTTGTACTAATGCAATTAATTTCACTGGAAGATTATGGGAAAAAAATGTGAAAAAATGCACCTGGGTTGGAAAATAACAGTTAAGTGACTGCTTTAGCTGTGCAATTCTTTCTGTAAGAAAAATCTTTAAAGAGCAAAATTTAAAAAAATAATTATCTGTTTCTGGTGAGGTGGACATAAAATACTGTCCTATTAATATAAAGGGGGTTTTAAAAAGTGAATTCTTCATTAATTTTATTTTTTGGTAGTTTCTGTCAGAGTGTCAACAGTAGAATATTCTTAGTCCAAATTGAAACTAATTAAAAGTTATTTGAGGAACACAAGTGAACAACAATGCTTAACATTTCACACCTCCTAGAATAGAAACTCAGGCAGCTGACAAATGGAGGGTGAACTGTTGATGATTTTGACTCTTCTAAATCACGGCAGAGACTAAAGTCTGCTTATGTAACTGACACAAACCCAGGATCCTATGTGGTCGAATCTTTACATTGATCCAGCCCAGAGAAATGGAGTAGAGAACAAACCTTTTCTCTCTTGAGAGCACGCCAGCTAGGGGTATATTCTAACTATCTTTACAGAGTTCCTTAAAATTACCACCCAGCTTTCTCCGTCACTCAGCTCTGGCCGCCTTCCTGCTTGCTTGTACAGCATCCTCCACACACAGCTCAGCACCCCCCCAACGCCCACCGTCGCCCCTTCACCCTGGTCTCCCCACAGGCAGCCTGCTTCTGCAGAGAGCAGTTTACTGAGACTGCAGGGCACTCCCACTTGTCGCAGGAGCCTCCTTTCCCTGGTTTGTGCCGGATCCAGGGACTGTGACAAGCCAGCCAGAACAGCACCTTCCCATCAAAGCACTGCCTGCGCTATCCAAGGGGTCAGACCCAGCTATAATTTCTGGTCACTGGTGTGTCCTAGTTAGGGTTTCTATTGCTATGATAGACTGCCGTGACCAAAAGCAACTTGGGGACAAAAAGGCTTGTTTTAGCTTAGAGTTGTGCATATAACAGTGTATTTTCAAAAGGAATACTGACAGGAGCTGACGCAGAGGCCATGGATGGGTGCCACTCACTGGTTTGCTCCTTGTGGCTTGCTCTGCCTGCTTTCTCAGTGCTAACCCAGGGGCATCATAACTACCATCAGAAACATCAGATTCTGGAGCCGGGGAGATGGTTCAGTGAGTAAAATGCTTGCCACACAAGAGTACCCAGATTCAGATCATAAGAGCCCACACAGATGCCCACAGCTAGGCTTGGTACCCTGTGTTTGTAATCCCAGAGCTGGGGAGACAGATGAACCCATGCAGTTTGCTGACCTGCAATCTAACAATCTCTGAGCTCCAGGTTCAGTAAACGATGCTATCTCAAGAGAGGTGTGATTGGGCAAAATGACACACAACCATTAATTCCAGGGCTGCAGAGGCAGAGGCAGAGGCAGAGGCAGAGGCAGAGGCAGAGGCAGAGGCAGAGGCAGAGGCAGAGGCAGAGGCAGAGGCAGAGGCAGAGGCAGAGGCAGAGGCAGAGGCAGAGGCAGAGGCAGAGGCAGAGGCAGAGGCAGAGGCAGGTGGATCTTTGAGTTCAAGGCCAGACTGGTCTACATATTGAGATCCAAGACAGCCAGAAAAAAGAAAGACTTGGTGAAGAGTGATTGAGAAAGCTGGCCTCCAACTGCCCAACATACACATACATGAGCACACAGCAACAACACACATGAACATATGTACACACAAAGAAACATCAAATTCTGGCTAGTCTGCAGCTTGCAGCCTAAGTGATCTTGGACACATCACAGGTAACTGATAAATTATTTCTCCAGCGGCGAAATGAGCCAGTTCAAGCCAGAATAGTGTATATACTGGTTTACTGGTCCCAAGGAACGAGGCCAGGGAGGTCACCTTAGGGGCGGGTGAGAAGAGAGAGAAAGCACGCACTGAGAAAGGGAGAAAAGAGAGAAGGGCGAGAAGGGCGGAGACCGGAAATGTCTAGTTTATATAGGGAAGAGCCTCTGGGGGAGAGAAAGCCGAACCCCTGGGCTGGAAAGTTAAGAATAGAGGGCCAGGTAGGGACTGAGGGATCCTGGGAGAACCCGGAGGCCAGGTCCGCTTTGGTATAGTAAATGTGCAGCACAGCCTCTTGGTCTGGGACAGTAACACCACCTGATGAGCGACTGTGAGAGCGAAAAGGGAGACATCAGAACTCCCCCTGACTCACTGATGATGTCCTCTTCCACTCACAGAAAGGGAGAGCTTGGAACTAAGGCAGGACAGCCATGCCTACTGCTGTGAACCACAGCTCCAGGATTCCGAGGCCCCTGATGAATCGGAAAATCTGGTCCGTGTCTCATAGGAAGCACTGTGTGATATCCATTTCACCACAAAACTCTCAGTTTGAAGTGCACGGTTCGCAGCTTGTCTGTGTGTTTGGGCAGGGGGGGGGTGGGGGTGGGGGGTGGGGTGAGGGTGGGGATCTGATAGCACATACCAGTAAATACAAACACTCAGGGAGATAAGACAGGGGAATTGCAAGTTTGAGATTAGCTTAGGGTGTATAGGAAGACCCTGTCTGACAGCAGCAACAATAACAAAATAGAATTTAAGAGCCCAAACATTTCCGACAGACCGAAGCCATGACAGAGGCAGGTCCCTGGATAAGATTTTGTCAGCCTGAAGAAAACGTCGTCCATTGCAGCCAGCTCCCCCGCCACCCTGATGTTCAGCTCCTGCGGACATTATGGAGCTGAGTTGGACTTCTGCTGAGACCCTTCTGAGGGGAGCCCGCTTCCTTGGAGCCCTGAGCTGCCGGAGTCCTAGGACTTTGGGGTTGGCTAGTTCGGTGTTTCTAGGAGTGAAGACCCGTGGACAGCAAATGGCTTCGGAGCCCCAGGAACCAGCCTTTTCCGAGAGGGCTCAGCGGCTGGACCACCACTTTAATGACCGTTTGTTGCCACCTGCTGGCCGCTGGGCTGCGGCACAGCCCTCTACAAGGGTGTTTCACTGGGCTGAGAGGCAGTGGGGGCTCCTGGAGCACCATCAAAACATGGCGACCAATGTGGTGGCACACGCCTTTAATCCCAGAACTAGATGAGCTCGAGTCACTCTCGTCTTCATACCTAGTTCCAGGCTAGGCAGTGACCCCCTCTCAGTAAAATTAAATTACATTAAAATGCGGGTGAGGCATAGGCAGCACTATTGGAACGGGTTGTAATTTTGTTTCAGAGAATGGGGTGTGAATTTGGGAAGAGGGTGGATGCAGGAGGAGTTGAGGGTGGGGGGTAGTAACAGGTATAACCTAAATGCATTGTATACATGCACGAAATTAAGGGAAAATATAATATAAAAATCTAATAAGGAATAAACTTTGTAAACCGTGAGTGGGGATAGAAGTGACAGAACCACAGTAATCCATTCATCAAACCATGAAAATTGGCGTGCTTTCGATGCTTATATATAATTTTGTTTGATGTGCTTTTATAAATATGTTCTCTCTCATCCGTTCACTAGTCGGTCATAAGCACTCTGGAGGGACCCAGCACGGCCCTGGGGTTATTGATAGGATGAAGGTGGATAGGATGAGGAAACTCTTTGTTTCCTCAAGCAAAAGCATGCAGTACAACCTCTCCGGGTCTTCCATTATTATCCTGATGCAGGTCTGACAATAGCCTGGGCTGGCCAGGAACCCGTAATCCTCCTGCCTCGATCTCTGCAGGTGGGATTCCAGCTGAGGTACCACACCCTACTACTCTATCCTTGAATTATAACTTACTCCACTCACCCCTCAGCAACCACAACTCACGGAGGCAACAGCCAACAGCCAAGAGACCCGGTCGTTACTCTTCCACTGTGAAGTCTGGTGGGAAAGACAGATGCTGATTCACTGAAGAGACGACATCACAGTGCACTGTGGTAGGGTCAGAGGAGGGGTTCCAGTAACAGGGTCCTCAGTGGCCCCGTCAGTTCTGACCAGAGATTCAGGCTATTTGATACGCACTGAAGTACATGTGCTTTGGGGAGTGTATCCTAGTGGGTTGATCTGTCTGTATAAAGATTTTCACCACATGATGTTTTTAATACAAGAATATTAATATATTACATAAATATATACAATGTTTTTAATACAGAGATATAAAGAAAGTTGCCCATGTATCCAAAGGTAAAGACTTGCTTGAGCAAATTATGGTATACTAAAAAAATAAATAACATCTAAAGCTGTTGGGCAGGGAAGAGTAGAGCTGCAGGCCTGAGTAGGAAGAAATCCTACTGCTTATGTTGCAGGTTGTAGCAATGAATCTCACCTCTGGAAACATCTTTATATCTCCTTCCTTCCTGCTCCTGGCTACATAGTCACCGTTACTGGATCATTGAGATCCCCATACAAATACATTGTGAATTCTCCTCTTGAAAAGAAAAAGCACCCATGCTAATGTTTCCCTCTATGTTCCTTGGCTCCCACGCACCTTTGTCACCCCTTGCAGAGGGGCAGCTCCAATTCGGCCCCTTCTGAATCCGCCCTGGCCAGGATGCTGTGCGTGTCAGAGTCACCAGTGGTCTCCATGTTGCTGGGTCCCACACTCATGTCACATTAGCCCCACCAGCAGTGTCAACACAGCCACCCAGGGTCGCACCTCTCCCTGCTCAGGTCCTCTCAGACCCCAGAACTGCCCTGGGTCTCATTTTCCTCCTGCCTCTAGCTTCCTCTTTCCCAGTCTTCATTCTTCCACCTTCTTCCTAAACTTTGAAGGTTCATTTGCTTCTCCTCCTGCATTCATGCCTTTGACCTATGCAAGCAAAGCTTTATCTTTTTAATTTTTTTTAAACTTTGTTCTTTAAAATGTTTTTGTGCTTATTTGTGAATGTGTTTCCCTGAATATGTATGTACCTGTATGCATATGGGCTGAGTCATGTGCTAACACATATGTGCAGGTCTGAAGACGACTTGCAGGTGTCAGTTTTTTTTTTTTTTTTTCTTTCTTCCCTGTGGGTCCTGGGGATTGGACTGAGCCATTTTAATGACCCCATTCATTCATTCATTCATTCACTCACTCACTCATTCATTCATTCATTCATTTGGTGCTGGAGATGAGACCCAGTGCTTGCTAGGCAAGCTCTTTCCACCACCCCCATCTCCGACCTTACGTTCTTCAATCAGAAGTCTGTTGTAGCTCAAAGCCCCCTTTCCATGTTTTTTATCCCTTACTCTTTGAAAATTGAAGCAGAAGATACAAATTTCCAGATTTGTTTCTTACCCGCTCGCATCTCTTACTTGTCCTAACTTGCTAATTAAAGCCAGTTAGCCCCAGAGAAATTCTCTGGGGTCCCATAGAGACATCTTACCCTTCTAGCCTCTGCCAGGATGGGTGCTGCCTCATGGTAGCCTTGGCTTTGCTCAGGGCATCCTGGATCCTTGAGTGACTATGGAGGAATGGACCCCACTACCCTGTCCCGACTCAGAAATTCATGAATGAAAACAAAATATTTATTGTGTGCAGCTATAGAAATTCTGAGGGTTATTTGTATGGTAACTAGGGATGATTAACACCCAATTTGGTCTTTTGTATTAGGACCTTATAGTTAAAAATAAACTCTCGAGGTTGGAGAGATTACTCAGCGGTCAAGAGCACTTGTTCCAGGGGTTGGGGATTTAGCTCAGTGGTAGAGCGCTTGCCTACCAAGCACAAGGCCCTGGGTTCAGTCCCCAGCTCCAAAAAAAAAAAAAAGAAAAGAAAAAAGAAAAAGAAAAAGAAAAAAGGGCTGAAGAGATGGCTCAGTGGTTAAGGGAACTGACTGCCCTTCCAGAGGTCCTGAGTTCAAATCCCAGCAACCACATGGTGGCTCACAACCATCTGTAATGAGATCTGATGCCCTCTTCTGGTGTGTCTGAAGACAGCAACGGTGTGCTTATATATAATAAATAAATCCTTAAAAAATTAAAAAAAAAAAAAAAGAGCACTTGTTCCTGCAGGGGACCCAGGTTTGGTTTCCTTCACACATCTGAGGAACCACAATCATCTAGGGGATCAGAGGTCCTTCTGACCTCCGCAGGCACCAGGCACACACGTGACACACAGACACACTCCTACTCAAGATGCTCATACACCCAAAATGAAACAAATAAATCTGAACGGTGCTCCTCAAAGAAAAACAATTAAAAATAAAAATTAACTCTAAAATATATGGCAAGAAAACTGATATTGGAGACTAAAATGAGGCGAAAACCCCATGTTAGGTACTAGAAAATTGTCTATTCAAACTGTTGTCCCTGATTTCTTGGTGAGCAAAGTGTCTACTGAAGTTTATGCCTCTAGCAAAAAGGTGGTGACACACAGAGAGCCTCCGCTCAGGTCTGACTCACTAGAACTCAGCCATGGGGCTCAGCATGGGTGAGTGGTGGGTGGGAAGCGTGGGTGGATGTTTTCCTAACTCCGCAGTCACGAGGTTGCAGGAGGGAGAAAGATGATTATTTTACCAGTTAGCTGCTATAATGTAAGCAGAAAAAAAATAAGGTAGTTGTGCAGCTCTCCCCTCTGTTCTGCAAGCTCCTTAACCATTTGTTTGGACCCCGTGGAGTGGGATAATTTGACCGGACCCTGTCCTTGGGTTCAAGGGAAGAGACTTTGCACACGATCCAGCCCTGAAGGACCGGGGCGTGCAGGGAGCAGCAAAGTTGTCTTCCAATGACAGCTTTCTGCCCGAGCCCACTCGAACCTACAGAGAAGCCAAGTTTGGTTAAAAAATGCTTCAGAGTGAACAATTGCAAGCTGCTCGCTGCTGAGCAAATTCCATTTTGGGGGATCTTTTAAACAAAGGGCTTGAAACGCTGAATGGCTCTGCTCTCTGCCTCCCCGAGGGAGAGTAGGTTGAGGGGAGGCAGCAGGAAGCAGGAATCTGGAACAAAGGCCACTGGGGTGGAAGACTTTTCCCACGAAGTGCTGCGCTGCTGTAATGTCAGGACACACGAGGCTGCAGTGGCCCAGCTAACAGCTCTGGGTGGGCTAGGTCTTGCCTGACAGAGATGAGGGGAGGGAATTAGCCTTCTGGGGCCCCGGCGGGGGGGTGGAGTGGGGGTTGAGGGGGTGGACCAGTTCACAGGAAAAAAAAAGCTATCTTTGTTCAAAGCTGCACATGATCATATCTGGAATTCTCCAGCATCCACTTCAACACTAGCCACTCTTCAAACTCAGGCAGGCACAGATGTCACATTGAGGCCTGTGACACAGCATTTCATTCCACGTTCAGGGAGTGTACACCCGTGTGATTAAGGACAGTAACACAGTGGTGTCTACTCAAATCCATAGCCTCTGCTGAAATCGTGCACCAAGTCTTTTGCTAATAATTGACTCACGGGCCAGCGAGAGGGCTCGGCAGGTAAAGGAGCTTGCCGTCAAGCCTGATGTCCTGAGTCTGATCCCCAGGACACACACGGTAGGAGAACCAACTTCTGAAAATTGTTCTCTATTCTACCACCGTGGCATATGGCCGCCACCCTCACCTAAAACAAGCAAATAAATGTGATTTAAAACCCCATATATAAGACTAGGGGTACTACGGTACCACTGATAGAATTGTTTTAGCCATTTCTATTTAGCCCGTATTTAGCTAGTAAGTTCGTGAGGTCAGGGTTTGATCTTCAACACAAAACAAAACAAGCCCCTGACTCACGATCTATGCAGACTTTCATACGGTTTACGCCTAACATGAGCCGAGTGATGGCAAGGCACGTCTGTGGCCACAGAAGGCCCCAGCTTAGAGGCTGCGGGCAGCTCAGCTGTCATACAGGCACACAGGTGATGTAAGGCAATAACTTGAGAGTCAGCTGGCCCCAGGCCGGCAGCCAAGCTCCAGCCAGAGTGCCAGGGAGTGGGACAGGCTGCTGGAGGCCACACCAGCGTCCACAGCCCATGGAGCTCACCGCTGTCCTCCTGCTGCTGGGCCTCTGCTCGGGTAAGTCCCAGGGAGGGGGCTCTCCTTTGAGGGTGAAACACTAATGTGCCCCTGTCCCATACCCCGGTCTTGTTTCTTTAAAGGGAACACAGGACCCGGCCATACCAGCCAGAGGCTTCTCTACCAGTCACAGCTTGGTGTTGGCTTGGATGGAATCTTGAGGATAGATTTTTAGTTTGTTTCCCCAGAATGGGAGCTGCCTGGTCAAAAGCCACGAGCAAGAGATCCTGGTTGCTCTGGTGTTGCCTGGTCCCAGGCTCAGTCATGTGAGCGTTATAGCCCCACTTCTTGTACAATCAGAGCCACTGGTAGACTATGCTACCGTTCTGATCTACCTTCATGTTCAGACTAGTGAAGGCAGGTCCAGCACACAGCCATAGGGCTGCATGTGCCAAAACGATCTAGCCATATATACATACAAGGGCATAAACTTATTTAAACTTCGTTATTTTATTTTTGATATTATTATTATTATTATTATTATTATTATTATTATTATTTGTAGCTAGATTGCATAGTTTGGGTGTGAACTGTGTAGACGATGATGGGCCTTTTGTCACTGGAGAATTTGTCTGAGAATGAAGAGGTTTGATTGACAGCTACAGGTGCCTGGAAACCTGTTAACAATGTAACCAAACTGTCTCTACAAAGAAACTGTTTTGTCATGTCTCGCTTTTTAAAGTCAGAGATTCGTTTTTTTTTTTAAGTCCATATAAATCCATGGCCGCTGCACTCCCACTCCACCCCACTTTGTAAGGATCTTACTACTATGTAGGCTTTATGTTTGAGTTGGACTCACGAAACCTTGCACAGCCCTTGACCTACTCTCTACTCTGGAATGTGTCCCATCACAGCCGCTGAAATGCTATCCTGAGCCCCAGACTTCCGGTAGAGGGAAACAGGAGATGTGTGTTGATTACTTCCGATGAACTTACTGGTGATATCATTCCACTGAGGAGCATGGTGGCTTAAAGCCTGCAACTCCCCTCGCTCTAACATTGCTCCAACAAACACAGGCCTTCCAGGCAAAAAGCAAAAGACACACACACACACACACACACACACACACACACACACACACACACACACACACTCACACACTCACACACACATACACACACTCACACACATATATACACACGCACACACTCATACACACTCACACACACGTTTATTTTCAATAGCAGAGTTAGAGGAAGTGTCTAAACTCAGATGGATTAAATGCTGTGAAATTTAAAGTTGATCCAACCAAAGCAGGCATGTGCATGCACGTATTTATAAGCATCAGACTTGGTGAAAACTTGTTTTAAAAAATTTTAAAGAATTTTTTTTATTTTATGTGTATGAATGTTTTGCCTGCATGTATATGCACCACATGTGTGCCCAGTGACTACAGAGGTCAGAAGAGGGCCTCAGATTCCCTAGAATTGGAGTTACAGATACACATGAGCCACCATGTGGGTACTGGGAACAGAATCTGGGTCCTGTGCAAGAGCAACAAGTGCTCTTAACTTCTGAGCCAGCCCTCCAAGCCCCTCAGTGAAAGTTCTTATGTGATAGATAGGCTTCTAAATATTACCTCCAAGACCTCGTAGAACAACACAGTTCACGTGCAGCTGGTAAGAGAGTCTGTGTTGTGTGTTTTGATCAAACCAAAATTTCCTGTATTAATCCCACGTGCAGTCTGTAGTAAGCAGAGGAAGCCCTGAGCAGGTGAAATCATGGGTGTATGTGTGTTGACATGGGCGTGGCCAGGTCAAGAACCCCAAAAGCCTCAGACTCATGGAGGAATAGAAAAGCCTTCCTGGTGGGGTAAGACTCCAAGGGAGATGGCAAGGCCATCATGTGTGGATATTGGAAGGATGTGTAGAGAATGTCCACCATAGTTTTCTGGCCCCTGGGTGTTATGGACGGATGACTGACTGTTCCCTTACAGAACTGTCCCACCAAGATAGCTAACCTTGTCCCCTTGACCCAACTGTATATAAACCCTGCATCCTTGCTTAGCTCTATGCACTAATCCTTCCTCCACATTCAATCTATTTAATAAACACATTGAGCTTCCTGGACTCTGAGGTTTCTCTGCCCAATAGACCAGGCCATGGGATCATGGCTTTTCTGTGTGTCCATGTGTCTGTCTATGTTTCTTCTCTCAGCTTCTTCGCTGTCCCAGTCAGATCCTTTTCTGGAGCCAAGCAGAGAATGAGATGGCAGTCCACAGAAATTTAGAATTATAAACTGCAGTCCAGCACCCTAAATTTGTTTATTATAAGGAAACCGAAGGGAAAAGATATAAACTGGCCTGCAGGGTGACACTACATAAATTATGGGGTGTGATCACTTAAGAACTTAAGAACTCCCACACCCAGGCCTAAAACAATCTGAAATCACCCAGGTAGAGACAGAGCATGAGGTTGGAGTAAGATTTACACAAGGCGACTCACTACAGTTCAGAATTCTTTCCCTCAAAACCAGGGTCCAGTTCCCCGTGTACAAATGCAAAGCAGGCTCAGTCAGCAAAGCACTGGCCTTACAAACACAGGACCTTAGTTCAATCCCCACAACCCATATTTAGAAAACTAGGCATGGTGACAATGTCTGTAATCCTGACAATGTGTAAGGAAAGGCAGAAAGGTCCCTAGTGCTTCCTGGCCATCTAGCCTAGCCTACATGGTAAATTTTAGGCTAATGACAGCCTGTCTCCAAAAAGATGTGGATCCCTGAGAAATGACATCTGAGGTTGTCTTCTGGCTTGTACATGCAGGTGCACACATACGTGCTTGCACACACACATGTCTTAGTTAAGGTTTTGCTGCTGTGCACAGACACCATGACCAAGGCAACTCTTACAAGAACAGCATTTAATTGGGGCTGGCTTACAGGTTCAGAGGTTCAGTCCATTATCATCAAGGTGAGAGCATGACAGCATCCAGGCAGGCATGGTGCAGGAGGAGCTGAGAGTTCTACATCTTCACCCGAAGGAAGCCAGGAACAGACTGAGTGAGCATCCTCAGGCAACTAGGAGGAGGGTCTCCAAGCCCACCCCCACAGTGACACACTTCCTCCAACAAGGCCACACCTTCTAATAGTGCCACCCCCTGGGACGAGCATATGCCAACCATCACAGCACACATGCAAACACACCCAGTCACACACATGTAATATGATCTAGAAAGCTCATGTTACACACAGTCACATGCACATAATATGATGTAGAACATACACTTTGAACGTGTGGCTGAATTCGTCTCTTAGCAACAGTCCTTCGGTCAGGGTCACTTTCCCCATGCCTGCTGAACACATCCCAGTTGTTCTGGTTACGTGGCACCTTTCACACAAACTTCTCCTACCGTCCACTCAGGAACCTCAGCCATGCCACTGCCACCTTTCTCAGTGCACATCAATTCCCAATGGGCTGATAGCTATTGATGTCAATGACAAATATCACTCACCCTGTGAGCAGAGAGAAGCCAATTCATGCCAGGTTCACCTTCAAATATTGTAGCATTTCTAATACAATGTTTGCATGCAGATATTCAACAGACAAGTGTGGTGAGTTAACAGTGTCACCACTGTTGGAGTCAAGAGCATTGATATGCTTTGGCTACAAAGGGCAATGTTGACATGCCTTGTCGTCTATGTAGAACCTTCCTCTTTAATGAAAGAGAGTTTACTGGCTGTGCTAACTCCAGCACTCCAAGCCATATTGGAGCTAGAAAGGAGATCGCAGAATTCTTCCTTGGAGTCTTGTAAAATTCTATGACATCGACTTGCTTACTCATTCTATTGCTGGTGGCCCTATGGGCTGTTTCCTCGCCATGGATTGCAGTAATGTTTCTGTAAACCCTGTTGGGGAAACATTGTATCTCCTCACCTTGCCCATTGAAACAACTCTAAGGAATAGAGAATGAGGTGGCAATTCCTCATGAAGGGAACGAGGCCCCTTGCCATGGGCAAGGGCTGGAGGTGAGCGTCTTCAGCATGCTGGCACACCTATTTCCCCCGTCCTCCTCCCTTAGTGAACCATTAGGCCAGATGCACAGCCTTTCTGGAACACACTGCTGACCCTCTTGCTTTCTATGTGTTCCTCTGGGTCTCTGCACAACACCCCTTCTTGAGGGTCAGCAGCTTGCCAGCAGTTTGGGGAAGTCCTATGAGAAAGTTCTTTAGTACTGTTGGAAGTTTTGAGGTTCAGACAACTTAGGAAGAAGATGTGAGATGTGGCTAGGTCAGGGTTCATGGGGGTCACAGCAAAGATGTTTAAGCTATGCTGAAAGATTTGCGAAAGCTCAAATCTAAATAGAGATTACTTTCTACCTTTAGGAGTGAGATAAATTGTCTGTAACTCTGCCTCTGGGGATCTGAGAGGTCACGGCTCAGCATTGAGCCTCAGTGTTCTCATCTGTGAAGCTGGGGTTAAAATAAAAATCACCCACCGGATCATTCTAACTATTCGGGAGGATTACAGATGGTCATGGGACTTAACTTACCAGGTAGTTGAGTAGTGTTAGTCATTTTATAAAGATCTAAGGTCTGGGTGAGAAATAACACTTCCGAGCAAGAGGGAACACATCTCATGAATCCAACATCTAGCCCATGTCCTAGCCCATGGAGTAGTAATGGTGACCTCAGCAACAGCTTTCAAACAGAGAGTATCTGATTACATGAATCAGGGTGAGTGGCTCGTGTGTCCGCTCTTAGAAAAGCAGCCTCTGTCTTTGTCAGGCTGGAGTTATAGACACCCTTATAAAGCGAATGATGGATTGGGAGGGGTTTTCGCCTATACGAAGTTGTGAGATTGCAGCCAGCCCACACTCATAAAATTAGGAGTTGGGGTCACCACATGGAATTTGAAGGTTCTGTTAGCTGAATGACCTTGGGCAAATCCTGCACTTTCCGAAGGTCAGGTCAGAGTAGTAACTTTGCCTCAGCAGCCTCAGGGGGTGACACCTAGGAGAGCCAAGAAGGAAACTACGTTCTGAAGAGAAGTCCTAGCCCCAAGTCATCAGAGCACAGGTTGGTTTGTTCTTTCTGTTTTAATCGGTACATGACTGTAACAGCTGAGATTGGTAAAAACTGAGAAAAAATACACATCACATAAATTTGATTATTTTAACCATTCAAAGTACACAGTTCAGTGGGAATATCACCATCACATAGTTCTGATACTCTTGTCTCCAAAGGCCACACTGAACCCAGTAAGTGGCCCGGTTCTCCAAGTCACACTTGGAACCACCATCTTCCCACCTCTGTAGACTTACTACCCTTTTATATCTGACTTTTCACACTAGCTTAATGAGGTTATCAAGGTGTGTCCATGTTTTGATAGCATCCTCACTTCCTTCCCCTTTATGACTTAGTACTACTCCATTGTTGGATACACCGTAATGCATCCATCCACGTACTTGCTGGCGGCACTTTGAGTGTTGTATGCAGTGCCGATATCCTCTGGATGTATTCCCAGGAGCACACTTGCTGGGTCATATGGCAACAGTGTGTGAGGTTTCAACGTTTCCATAACTTGACCAAACTTATTACTTTCCTTTTGCTCACCATGGCCAGCCTAGGGACTGTAAAACAGCAACTACTTTTAATTGCTAATGGCGGTGTGAAATGGGAGTCAGTCCAGCCATGTCCAGGCTCTGAAACACCTAGCCTTCCTGTGGCTTTTTCATGTGTGTGGTGTCTTGGCAAATGTGATGTAAGGTGACCTATCCAGAGAACAAGTGTTGACCGTCGCTGGGACCGCACCAGCAACTGTGTTTGGGAGGGGACTCTGTGTGTTTCCCATTAGCTGGCTGTGCCTCTAACCGTGGTGAGACTGTGTGCAAGGTGGAGAACAGAGTCTGACGATAAATGTGTCATTTCCTGCACAGCTGGCACTGTTCTGGGCTCCGAACATGAGACTCGTCTAGTGGCAAAGCTCTTTAAAGACTATAGCAGTGTGGTCCGGCCAGTGGAGGACCACCGTGAGATTGTACAGGTCACCGTGGGACTGCAACTGATCCAGCTTATCAATGTGGTAAGACCAGGGCTGGGGGCTCCCTGTGGCACCCACCCTGTGGGACCCTGTCTCACACTGGCCTATCTCCCCCTGACTTCCTTATTCATGCCCTAAAGAAGGGACCTTCTCTCTTCCCAGGATGAAGTAAATCAGATTGTGACAACCAACGTTCGTCTGAAACAGGTAATCCAGCTGGTTATTACGCTTACGCTGTGTATTCACCGAAAATCAAACCTGGGCCCAGAGGAAATACATCTAGGAAGGAGGATCATATACCAAAATGTTGAAAGGCGGTCCATTGGAATGGTGGAAGCATATATATACATATATATATGCACACATACACACATACATATATACACATACATGCATGCATATACACACGTACGTACACATATACAAATATGCACATATACACATATTCATATGCATATATACACATATACACACATACACATATGCATTTACACATGCATTTATATATGTGTACATAAATACATGCATGTATGCATATACACGTATGCATATATGCACATGTTCACATATACACACATACACATATGCACACATACATGCATACATGCATACACGCACATACACACATACAAATCTGTACATATACACACATACACATATGCATATATGCATATAATCATATACACATACACACTTATATATGCATACATACATGCATATATACATATGTATATATGCACATATACATATATACATACACATATATTTATGCATGTATATGCATGCTGATGTCCTGTTTAATTTGGTTCTCTTTTCATGTTTATTCTCTGTGTGGATTTGTTTGCTAGGGAGGCCATGGCTAAGGAAAACAAACTGGAAGGCTTTAACAACAGGAGTTTATCATTGCACTGTTCTGGAGACCAGATGTTCCAAAGTTAACGTGTCATTGGAGTTTGTTCCCTCTGAGGACCGTGAGGGGAAATCAATTCCAGAACGTTCTACTAGGCTTGTAGATAGCTGCTGTCATGTTCACAAAACATTTTCTCTATGTCTTTGGTGTCTGTGTGTGTGATTTAAATTTCCTCTTTTCATAAAGATGCTGGATGAGGGCTTGCCCTAATGACCTCATCTTAACTTAATTCCTCCGTAAAGATCCAACTAAGGGCCCATTCTTAAGTATGAACTAGCACTTTGCAAGAGTGAATTTCACTGTAATACATATCATTCAGCCGGTAACACTATTTCCAAAGCTTTCTGGCCCATCGGAACTCTGGATCACTCTAAGTCACACACTGATTCGGCCTGCTAACCCGGGAAATGTCTCTCTTTCTAGCAATGGGTTGATTACAACTTGAAATGGAATCCAGATGACTATGGAGGAGTGAAAAAAATTCACATCCCCTCAGAAAAGATCTGGCGGCCGGACGTTGTTCTCTATAACAAGTAAGCAAAACCACGCAGGGTGGGCCAGCGTCCCCTCGGAAGGACTGCCACAGGCGCTTCCCCACCCTTCGCATTAAATAACCCTTAAAACCAGAACCACGTTGACAGGCGAGGAGCGCCATATGGCGTCCCATGTTATGAATAGAAACAATTATGGAAGCCAAATTGAATCAGGGCTGTGGGTGGGGACATTAATCCCGGAGAGCTGCGATGGTGCGTGTGGAGAGACACCCGGAGAGTGTGGAGACACCCGGACTTCCCGTCTCTGAGTCCCTTGGAATCAAATACCTCTCCCTCCCCTCCCCGCCCCAGGGGTCTCAACTCCCCGGGGTGTTATTCATCACATCCTGAATGCCATCCCACCATCAGTGCCCGGATGTCTCCCTTGCCATCCACTGGGCCCTGCAACAGACTGTGCGTTGTGAAGTTATAATGTGATTCACGACACTTGGCTTAATGACACGTTCATTATCATATGCCCTTCATTTGTCAGGGAATATTCATTTCAAAGAGCATCCTTCCAAGGCGGGAACAGGAGCATGCGCAGTCAGCTAGCTAGGGGATTTGCAGTCTGATCCTGTGCTTTACAGCAGATGTTGCTGGGGCTGGCAGGGGTTGTAGATGAAAATGGCGCCCTCTGGCGGCCCTTCCAGCATCTAGCACACAGCTAGAGCTGGGATTGCAGGGTAAGCCAAATTACCCATTGTTGGTGGAGAGGTTGATAGATGCAGTGTCTTGTCTTTACTGAGAACCCCACCGCTTTAGTTCTCGCCACAGACTGCACCTCTGTGGCTAGAGAAAAGGGCTGGGGAAGCAGCTCAGTGGCAGAGGATTTGTCTAGCCTGTGAAGTCATTATATTGAATTCTGAGAACTAGAGAAAATGAACTTTTTTTAAAAAATCTGTTTCCGGTTTCTGAAAGGGGTTCCAGCTATGTGGCTGTGCTGGATTTTCAGACTCACATGGCCTCCCTGGATGCCTGGTGCTAAAGACCACACTTAAGGAGTGAGGGGCTCTGTGCCTTTCTCTCTCAGCTATAGGGTTTGCCCCCCTGCTAGTCAGAAGGCATCTGAGTTTGTGACTTGTCCCATCAGGTTCTAAACATCAGTCTCCCCCCTCCCCCCACACACACACAATATTCAGCTGCTAGGAGTGTTTATTTTAAATTTCTAGTCTTTCCAGCCACCTCTGAAAGCACACAGATGGAGTCTGACGTTGCAAGTATCTCTGGGGACAGGAAAGGGAAGGCTGAGGTGCATCGGGTCTGTGTTGTTTGTTTCTCTGTGAAGCCTGTAGATTCTCACATTCATCCTCCGAGACGCTGACTTGGACCTTGGTCAGCGCTCAGAAAAACTTTGCTTTCTCTCATCGATTCATTGATTCATTGATAGATTGGGCTTTACTGTGTAGCCCAGGTGACTGAGGAATCACTTGCCTCAGCTTCTAGAGTGCTGGAACCACAGAAACACATCATCCCACTTGGCTACTGCTTAGGACTGTGTGGTTTTCTTGACCATCACCCAAGTGAGCGTTGGTGTAAGTCAAATTTGGGGAGCACCGCCATGGGTTGGAATGCAACATTGGCGCCATTTTCCTCTCTTATCCCGACCGCAGTGCAGATGGAGACTTTGCCATTGTCAAATTCACCAAGGTGCTCCTGGACTACACCGGTCACATCACCTGGACCCCTCCAGCCATCTTTAAAAGCTACTGTGAGATCATCGTCACCCACTTTCCCTTCGATGAGCAGAACTGCAGCATGAAGCTGGGCACTTGGACCTATGATGGCTCTGTGGTAGCCATCAATCCGGTAGGTAGTAGCCCGCTGGGCTACGGCTGGTCTCAGAACTAGGGTCACTAGGTGTCAAAGTCAGCCTCTGGACAATCACAGGCTCCTGGCACCGCTCCAAACTAGAGAAGCATCTAGTCGTATGGCTTTCAGTTGAATGCCAAGGCACTGTCCAGGAGAGCCAAGTAAGAGCTTAAATAAATTCTCTTTGCTATGTGCTGTCTCAATAAGTCTGATAAAATGAGTCTCGAGTGTGGCTCGGGGGTGGGGAGACAGTGTTTTAAAGTCTCCTGTAGATTTGCGTGTAGAGCCGAAATGAATAAGCCTAACTTACTATATGCCGTGTTCTATAGAAAATCAACCTATCACCCCAAAGCAGAGGTGGTCCAACATCCCTCTTGGCAAAGTGACCCTCCATATGGGACATGGCTTCCATGTCTCTGCCCTTCCTTGGGGTGGAACAGCAGGAGTCTGCAAACCTTGTTTTGATTCTCAGGAAAGTGACCAGCCCGACCTGAGTAACTTCATGGAGAGCGGAGAGTGGGTGATCAAGGAAGCCCGGGGCTGGAAGCACTGGGTGTTTTACTCCTGCTGCCCCAACACCCCTTATCTGGACATCACCTACCACTTCGTCATGCAGCGCCTGCCCCTCTACTTCATTGTCAACGTCATCATTCCCTGCCTGCTCTTCTCCTTCTTAACCAGCCTGGTGTTCTACCTGCCTACAGACTCAGGTGAGGGCGGTTGTCATGGCTGTAACTGCTGTGAGGCTCACGCTGCTAGTCCAGGGACAGCCAGGTAAGTGTGTGCTCACAGAGGTGCAGGGACCCAAGTCATCATTGCTGTGCGCAGGCCACCAACAGACAGGTGCTGGGTGGCTGAGGGATCTGAGCGGAGCTCACCACTCAGGAACCAAACTCTGGTCCTCTCTCGAAGAACAACAAGTGCCCTTAACCACTGAGCCGTCTCTCAGCGTGAATGAGGACCTTTGTCTGCTTCTATGTCTATGCACTACGTGTGTGTGCTTGGTGCTAATGGAGGCCAAATTAGGGCACCAGTGTCCCTGGAATGACAGTTAGAGATGCTCGTGAGCTGCAGTGTGGATCCTGGGAATGGAGCAGCCAATGCCCCTGACTTCTGAGCCTTCTCTTTTGCCCCCTCCATTTCTTTTGAACAAATAAGTACAAATAAATATTTTCTTTTTTTAAAAAAAAGATTTATTTATTTATTATAAATAAATACACTGTACACTGTAGCTGCCTTCAGACACATCAGAAGAGGGCATTATATCCCATTACAAATGGTTGTGAGCCACCATGTGGTTGCTGGGATTTGAACTCAGGACCTCTGGAAGAGCAGTCAGTGCTCTTAACCTCTGAGCCATCGCTCCAGCTCCAAATAAATATTTTGAACTTCCTAATCATGAAACTTCTGAAAGCAAGAGAAGACACTGCTAGAGCAATACAGATCTAACTGGCCGCTATAAATACTGAACAGTCTATGCCTGTAAATACTAAATGCTTATGAGTACTCTGAGCTTGGCAGATGTTAGTTATTATAGTATTATTGGACAGACAATGGCAAATAGCTTGATAACTTTAATGTTGATAGTCTTGGCTCTTTCTTTCGGAGGTGGAATTGAGGATTCCTTGCTTATCTTTCCTATGTATCCCCCAGTTTTATTCGCTCCACAGGGTCACAAAGTCACTGTTCAAGGATGTCCATGGGTCCTGAATTCCAAGGATGCTCAAGTCCCTCATATAAAATGGCATTGTAGTCACATGGAACTTTAGGATATCCTTTGATACTTAAAATTGTTTCTTGACACACTGTAAAGACTATACAAAAATAGTTATCACGTTGTTTTGTTTGAGGGACAGTGGCGGGAGAATCTACATATATTCAAGACAGATACAATTTAATTTTTCTGAATATTTTCGGTCTGAGTTTGGTTGAATTCTTGCAAAATCTGCAGTTACGGAAGGCTGTCTGCCTACTTATAGCCTGGTAAGATATTCAAGGCTACAGTAACAGCAGAAAAGCAACACAAGAGAACTCCCTAGGGACCCCAGCAAGAGCGGCCCAAGGTTCTCTGTTGCACCCTACAAAGACGACCCAGTGCCAGTCAGCCTGACCTTCCTGCAGCCTGCCCAGCCAGGACCCCTGAGACTCAGGGCCCACAGGAAAAAAACAGAGGATTTGGGGGAATCCCTTACCATGAAAACCAAACCAAGCCAAGAACTGAGTTGAGAAGACAAACTTTTTAGATGAAAGTAAGAGGAGGTCAGGAGGTTGTGAGTCCCTGGGCGAGCTGCAGACAGCATCTGGATATCGGAATATATATATATATATATATATATATATATATATATATATATATTATTTTTTTTTTTTTTTGGCCTGGCAGCTTCACATTGAAAGAAAGGTATTTTCTGGGCTGCCCCGCCATCTTCTGGGTAACAAAATGACCAGGGGTGAGGTTTATTCAAACTTTTACCCTGGCTCTAGCTTGCCAACCCAGAATCCCTCTTGTTTTCCTCAGTCCCAACAACAAAAAAGGAAGAGTCTAGGGCATGAAACCAAGTTGCCATTCGCTGCCTGGCAGCTGTAACGGAAACCCTGGCCACTTGATGCTGTCAGGGCCCTGCGGTCTCCCGGGAAGGATCCCCAGATTGTCCTTTGAGAACAGGCTGGTTACATTCTTTGGCCTTGGGTTTTGGTGGCTGACGAGTGTGGAGGGACTGTTTGATGGAATGGCACAGGTGGATGCTTGAAGCAACAGCAGCCTGTTTCTGTGTAGCTCTGGCAGAAGACACTTCTCTGTGCCCTCATACAGTCTTCCGGTGCATGTCTGCGCCTTAATCCAAAGTTACATTGTAACGTCCTGGGGTTTCAAGAGCAGGTGCATTGTTACATTTTCCCTTTGTCTTTCTAGGGGAGAAGATGACGCTAAGCATCTCTGTCTTACTGTCCCTGACTGTGTTCCTTCTCGTCATTGTGGAGCTGATCCCTTCCACCTCTAGCGCTGTACCCCTGATCGGGAAGTACATGCTGTTTACCATGGTCTTTGTCATTGCGTCCATAATAATCACCGTCATTGTCATCAACACACACCACCGTTCGCCCAGCACCCACATCATGCCCGAGTGGGTGCGGAAGGTGAGCGCTGAGACTTCCAGGTCTCCCTTCAGTGAACCGGGTGCAGTCCTAGCTAACACCTGAGTACTTAGGACAGAAAGTCCTTCCTGGGCTTTAGGGAACCTGGAAAGGGAGCTGCTTCTTTGCGGGGACAGATCACATAGCCTTCCCGGAGACGGAAGGAAAGTAAAACGAGTGCAGCCCACTCCCAATTCAAGTTTATGGGATCTGATTAGAGATTAATAGATCCCGCCTGATGCTTGGGCTTCTTAAGCTCTTAATTGGTATGTTTTTCAATTTGTGAATAGACATTCTTATTTTCATTGGTGAAAATCATCATGGAGAATAGAACAAGGAGAGAGAGAGAGAAGGGAGGGCCCCGATGTGAGGAGCGTGCTCACAAATATTTATATTACTGAACTGAAAATGTATTAATACCTCACATATGTTTTTATTTTAATTAATGTTGTGGTCATGCTGGGGATTGAACTCAGGGACGTGAACATTCCTGACGAGCACTGTAACACTGAGCCATATCCCCCACCCAAATATTCCCATTTTTCATAAATGTCATGAGATACTAAACTGTGTTGGTGTCAGTAATGCTGGCTTACCAGGTAGGCTAACAGTAACAGTCCCTGTTAGATGCCTCTGGGCAAGACCTCTGTATATTTAATTAACGTCAGGAGAAACAACAACAACAACAAATAAAACCAGAAGAAAATAGTAGAGTTATTTTGTGAAGCTAAGCATTTACATACTTGAGGCTGCAGGAGCAGTCTTTAATCACATGGTCCTGAGAATGTACTTGCTCCAAACTTTCTGTTTCCTGCAGAGGAGTCTGAAGCCTAATTTAGCATTGGCGTCTGCACACAAGCTCCCTCTAGTGGCTAACTGCTTACATTACAGAATCCTTGCT